>NC_036873.1:5374227-5387872 GCF_002910315.2 Salvelinus sp. IW2-2015
ATTATTAAAATTAGGAGCATACCATAATTGAAGGATATTATATAATTTTAATATTGAAATACAAAAGGGAGCAGAGCTTTAGAGAACATATACTGTATGATGTCACCATAGCACAGTATATTGATGTCACCATAGCACAGTATATTGATTGTTCACCATAGCACAGTATATTGATGATGACACCATAGCACAGTACCATTGATGATATCACCATAACACAGTATATTGGGGGAAAGGGGGTTACCTAGTCAGTTGTACAACTGAATGCCTTCAACTGAAATGTGTCTCCGCATTTAACCCAACCCTTCTGAATCAGAGAGTTAGAGCTTGATGATGACACAATAGCACAGTATATTGATACACCATAGCACAGTATATTGATGATGACACCATAGCACAGTATGTGATGATGACACCATAGCATATTGATGATGACACCTTAGCACAACAGTAATATTGCATGCACGGATACATCATCTCAATCTATTGCACACTTCCTGTATATTCACCAGCATTGAACCCCCCCCTCAAACAATGCAGTGCAATAGACAGTGGCGACCTGTCATTCAGGGTAGGTGGGCAGAGTACCACCACCTGTTTTGAGCCCCACATTTTTAGCAAAATAAATAAATATATATACATACATAAAAGAAATAAAATGTTTTGGGCTTGCCTGTTTTGCATGCTTATTTTTGGCATTAATACGTGTCACATTCCGTTTGCAAACAATGTAAAAAAAAAAAAAAATAAAAGATATATCATGAGTTATATAAAATCCACATACAAACATGGTCTCTTTTTTTGTTTTCTTGAGTGAGGCAGCTCCAAAATGCAGATTTTCAGCCTAGCTCAGTGCTTTCTGCAGTGGGTGGTGCCAAGCTTAGAAAATAGGAGCATTGCGCCGTGATGGCTCAGTGTTCTGTCACTCATGGGGAACAACCATGTCTCACACAGTTAAAAGTCCTTAGTAAGCATAGACATCCAGCCATAGAGTTAAATTACAAGTACCCTTCCAGAGAAGGCCTCAAGGTCATTGGACACAGATAACTTATGTAAAATCACGTTATTATGTGTACAGTAGCTTTGATTGGATCTGATCATGTGTCAACGATTTTAGTTTCAAAGTCCTTAGCTATCAGTCATTCATCATCATGAATTCAAGTTGAACAATCTACTGACAAATTCCTTTTTCAATCCTTGTCAATATGAAGAGAAAAAATTAAGAGAAATTAGTATAAAACCTGTTTTAGAGAATTGTAATCAATCGATATTGTAAGAAGCTTTCATTGTCTGTTTATAATGCCCCGCTTTTATTTATCCTATGGTTCTGACTTGTACAGGGGAGTCACACTGTAAGAACAGCCCATGTTCTGAATTCTGTCGCTGTACATTTCAAAGTGCCTGAACAAATAGGTTATACTTGACTACGTCCGTCATCGTTCGCTCATTAATGTCTTAATCGAAATTACACGAATGGCCCTCTTATCCGCTTGTCGTCCCCTTATGCCATAGTTTGTACATCTCCAATTGTGCAGTAGAAACCACATTTGTTTAAGCACAGTCAGCCATATCAGCAGTTTTTTTTTTTTAAATTTAAAGGCGGTAATTTAGGTGAATAAACTGTTTCGCTGCCAGACAAAGGCTCCGCTAATAGCCAGGTGTAGCAGTGGTAAGGTGTTTGGGACTGGCTGTACTGTATGTAGTGCCCTAACAGTTTGTGGGCAACATTGTCACCGTTTAAGTAGTGCAATTAATGTCTTGTTTAGTGTTGTGTAGGGCTTTCTTGCTGGCATGCATCGCCACATTTTATATTTTGTTTGCCCCACCAAGATTCACATGCTAAAAATCACCACTGGCAAATACAACAAATTCAGTTATTGTGTAATGTCTTTTTGCAGAATCTCTTTCAGAAACACACTTTTGTTGACGCACTGTTCTTTTTTTATGTTTGACTAATGTGTAACTAATCAATGCTGCTTATTTTGGCCGTATGGGAAAAGCGTAATGTGCCTAAAAAAGTGAAAAAAGATTAAACCATTTATGGACTATATTTATCATACATGGCTGATTGCGGAACTATCAAATTGAGAAAACTTTTTTTCCTGTCTCTCAACAGCCATATGGAGTGACAAGTAAGACATTAGCATGCAGATAGAGAAAAAGTCCCAAGTTTTATTCAGTCAGCAGATTCACTTGTAAAGTGGTTGTTCCACTGGATATCATAAGGTGAATGCACCAATTTGTAAGTCGCTCTGGATAAGAGCGTCTGCTAAATGAATTTCAACCCTTTTGGGTCCTGCCATAGAGTTCTATTACAAGTACCCTTCCAAGAAGGCTCAATGTCATTGGCCACAGATAAATTACGTAAAATCACGTTATATGTACAGTAGCTTTGATTGGACTGATCATGTCACCATTTTAGTTTCAAAGTCTTAGCTATCAGTCATCATCATGAATCAAGTCGACAATCTGCTGACAAATCCTTTTTAATCCTTGTCATATGAAGAGAAAATATGAAGAGAAATTAAATAAAACCTATCGGTGCTCATCGGCCATTGGACATAAAGATTACACAACAAGTTGGAAATCGCAAATTCAACAATGAGTGGTTTGTAAGGATTCAGTGGCTAACTGCGAGCATTGCAAAGCAACCACTAGCCTGCTATTCAATGGAGTGTCTGTGTGTTTTTTTTACCCCCTCAGAGTTCCCACCATAAATCCAGAGAATGCCAGACTTTGATGACAAAGTTTGATAACAAAATTTGCCCTCACAAGACCACCGCGCCACCTTCAGAAGCTGAGTCCAAAAATGTATTGTATGCTGCTGCATAAATGATGTAATATGCAAGGGAGATATGTCTACTGTAGCTAAGAAAGTAAGCTATTAGCAGCCCATGTGCCTCACCCTAATAATTTGGTCTATTTTCACAAACATGGTATTGTAAACACATCGTTCGTGGCCGATGTGTTTTTCAAACTTTTTTTGTACAGCACACACAACATTCTATAATAGGGAAAAGGGGATACCTAGTCAGTTGTACAACTGAATGCCTTCAACTGAAATGTGTCTTCTGCATTTAACCCAACCCCTCTGAATCAGAGAGGTGCAGGGGGGCTGCCATAATCGACATCCACGTCTTTGGCGCCCAAGGAACAGTAGGGTAACTGCCTTGCTCAGGGGCAGAACAACAGATTTTTACCTTGTCAGCGCTGGGATTCAATCCAGTAACCGAAAGGTTACTGGCCAACGCTCTGACCACTAGGCTACCTGCCGCCCCTAGAATTGTGTTATTTGATGTGTCAAATTAAAAGCTTATTTAACACGTCAAATGTGTTATGACGTGTATCTTTTTTGACACGCAAAGACCCAAACGGCGTTCAATGTGCCTCACCCTAATAATTTGGTCTATTTTCACCTCTTAATTTCACCTACTGTTCTAACTTGGTGGTGCACATAACCTGTAGCCTATAACCTGTTTTAGAGAATTGTAATCATCGAATATTGTAAGAGCTTTCATTGTCTGTTTATATGCCCCTTTTATTTTTTATGACTTGTACAGGGAGTACACTGTAAGAACAGCCCATGTTCTGAATTCTGTCGCTGTACATTTCAAAAGTGCTGAACAAATAGTTATATTGACTANATATTGATGATGACACCTTAGCACAGTATATTGCATGCACGGATACATCATCTCAATCTATTGCACGCTTCCTGTATGTTCACCAGCATTGAACCCCCCCACCCCCTCAAACAATGCAGTGCAATAGACAGTGGCGACCTGTCATTCAGGGTAGGTGGGGCAGAGTACCACCACCTGTTTTGAGCCCCACATTTTTAGCAAAATAAATAAATATATATACATACACATAAAGAAATAAAATGTTTTGGGCTTGCCTGTTTTGCATGCTATTTTGGCATTAATACGTGTCACATATCCGTTTGCAAACAATGTAAAAAAAAAATAAAAAAATAAAAGATATATCATTGAGTTAATAAATCCACATACAAACATGGTCTCTTTTTTGTTTTCTTGAGTGAGGCAGCTCCAAAATGCAGATGTTTCAGCCTAGCTCAGTGCTTTCTGCAGTGGTGGTGCAAGCCCTTAGAAAATAGGAGCATTGCGCCGTGATTGGCTCAGTGTTCTGTCACTCATGGGGACACTATGTCATCACCAAGTTTAAGTCCTTAGTAAGCATAGACATCCAGCCATAGAGTTAAATTACAAGTACCCTTCCAAGAAGGCTCAAGGTCATTGGACACAGATAACTTACGTAAAATCACGTTATATGTACAGTAGCTTTGATTGGACTGATCATGTCAACATTTTAGTTTCAAAGTCTTAGCTATCAGTCATCATCATGAATCAAGTTGACAATCTACTGACAAATCCTTTTTAATCCTTGTCATATGAAGAGAAAAAATTAAGAGAAATTAGATAAAACCTGTTTTAGAGAATTGTAATCATCGAATATTGTAAGAGCTTTCATTGTCTGTTTATATGCCCCTTTTATTTATCCTATGGTTCTGACTTGTACAGGGAGTACACTGTAAGAACAGCCCATGTTCTGAATTCTGTCGCTGTACATTTCAAAAGTGCTGAACAAATAGTTATATTGACTACGTCCGTCGTCGTTCGCTCATTAATGTCTTAATCGAAATTACGAAGGGCCTCTTATCCGCTTGTCGTCCCCTTATGCCATAGTTTGTACATCTCAATTGTCAGTAGAAACCACATTTGTTTAAGCAAGTCAGCCATATCAGCTGTTTTTTTTTTAAATTTAAAGGCGGTAAATGAGGCTGAATAAACTGTTTCGCTGCCAGACAAGGCTCCGCTGATAGCCAGGTGTAGCAGTGGTAAGGTGTTGGGACTGCTGTACTGTATGTAGGCCCTAACAGTTTGTGGGCAACATTTGTCACCGTTATAGTGCAATTAATGTCTTGTTTAGTGTTGTGTAGTGGCTTTGCTGGCATGCATCCCACATTTTATTTTGTTTGCCCCACCAAGATTCACATGCTAAAATCACCACTGGCAATACAACAGATTCAGTTATTGTGTAATGTCTTTTGCAGAATCTCTTTTCAGAAACACACTTTTTTGACCATGTTCTTTTTTATGTTTGACTAATGTGTAACTAATACATGCTGCTATTTTGGCCTATTGGGAAAACGTATGTGCCTAAAAAAGTGAAAAAGATTAAACCATTTATGGACTATATTTACATGGCTGTTCTGACATATTGAGATATTCTGCTCTACAGTCATATGAGTGACAAGTAAGACATTAGATGCAGATAGAGAAAAGTCCAGTTTTATTCAGTACAGATTCACATGAGTGACTTCTTAAAAGGGGCAATCTGCAGATGCTACATCCGCGGAAGGTAGAGGTCCTGAGGGTTCTGCAGCACCCCCTGAAAAATCTGAATTCAAAATCTTTGTAGATGTAATTTTTTTCCCAGCACAGCCCCATCTGTAGCACGGCTCCAAATTCTCCAGCCCGATATCCCTCAGCTTTTTTACTGRAACAGGGGCAGGGAGGACGCTTTGTTATTGTTTCCACTTTAAAATTCTATAACCTATCAACTTCTTATGGCTTGGGGGCAGTATTTCAACGTCTGGATGAGAAGCGTGCCCAAAGGAAACTGCCTGTTACTCAGGCCCAGAAGCTAGGATATAAATATAATTGGTAGATTTGGATAGAAAACACWAAAATAATGTCTGTGAGTATAACAGAACTGATATGGCAGGCAAAAACCTGAGGAAAATCTATCCAGGAAGTGGGATTTTTTTGATGTGGGTAGTTTTCAATTGAATGCCTATAGAGAATCAAATGGGTTAGGACCCAGATTGCAGTTCCCATGGCTTCCATTAGATGTCAACAGTCTTTAGACATTGTTTCAGGCTTGTTTTCGGAAAAACTAAGAAGAATGAGACCTTTCTGTCAGTGGACTGTAGAATCATGCAGTGCTGGTTTGCGCGCCAACAAAAAAAATAGTTTTTGGGATATAAAGAGGGACTTTATCGAACAAAACAAACATTAATTGTGTAGCTGGGACTCTTGTGACTGCAACCATATGAAGATCTTCAAAGGTGATTMATTWTATCGCTATTTCTGACTTTTGTAATTCCTTTACTTGGTTGTAAAATGTTTGTATGCTTTTGTGTGCGGGGCGCTGTCCTCAGATAATCGCATGGTATGCTTTCGCCGTAAAGCCCTTTTGAAATCTGACAAAGCGGCTGGATTAACATGAAGTTAATCTTTAAGCCGATGTACTATAACACTTGTATTTTTTATGAATGTTTATTATGACTATTTCTGTATTTTGAATTTGGCGCTCTGCAATTTCACCGGATGTTGTCGAGGTGGGTTGCTAGTGGAACGCCTGAGCCAGTTAAAAAAAGTCAGTCTCCAAATGTGCATTATATAAAACTAGATTAAAACCACATTAAACTATACATATATTCCAGTGGTGGCTGGTGGGTGGATAAAACGGGCTCATTCCATTCTGGAAATTACGATGAGCCCGACCTCCTATATCTCAGCTCACCATCCTCCTCTGATGTGTTCAAATCAAGAGCTAATGGAAAATGTCATTGATATGAATAAAGGAATCCACAGGAAGAAAGTCTTCGTGGTTCTGTCTAGACGGGCCCAATACTATTGGTACAGTTCCTGCCACTAGTGGTCCATTCACCTTTTCCGTGATGTAGTCTCTGTAGATTGAATTCTCGGACGAGAGGTAGAACTTGCAGCTGGCGATGGTCGAGTAATACTCTGTGCTTTTCAAACGACGGCCCGTAAAAGCAGTGCCGAAATGGTTTACTGCTCCTGATAATATTTTTCTCGGACTGACATCCCTGTGTAAGTGCTATTATTGCTCACAATCCAGCAGACTAATTTATCTTTCTTGGGCAGCACAAAATCTGTCTCAGTCTTCATGGTTGTTAATTCTTTTTTCGCACTACACGGAACCCAAACCGGCTGCGCGCGTGCGCCATCGTGCATAAATGTATTTTGTCCCCCCACACCAAATGCGATCACGACACGCAGGTTAAAATATCAAAACAAACTCTGAACCAATGACATTAATTTGAGGACAGGTCGAAAAGCATTAAACATTTATGGCAATTTAGCTAGCTAGCTAGCTTGCACTTGCTAGCTAATTTGTCCTATTAGCTAGCTTGCTGTTGCTAGCTAATTTGTCCTGGGATATAAACATTGAGTTGTTATTTTACCTGAAATACACAAGGTCCTCTACTCCACCAATTAATCCACACATAAAACGGTCAACCGAATCGTTTTTCTAGTCATCTCTCCTCCTTTCAGGCTTTTTCTTCTCTTGACTTTATATTGCAATTGGCAACTTTCATAATTACGTGCATTACCGCCACCAACCTATTTCGTCCTTCAGTCACCCACGTGGGTATAACCAATGAGGAGATGGGAGAGGCAGGAATTGCAGCGCGATCTGCATCAGAAATAGAACTGACTTCTATGTTAGCCCTTGGCAACGCAGACGCTCGTTGGCGTGCGCGAGCAGTGTGGGTGCAATAATTGAATAATATTGACTTCTAMATTTATTTTGCAACGCTTGTGCACGCGACGCGAGCGGTGTAGTCAGCCTGTTAGGTTGAAGAGGTTTTCCAGACCTGGTATTTTTTTGTTATTTGTTGGTAATTTCATGTGATACCAGATCATTTTCTGAAAACCTGGACGAGTAGACCAGGGCAAGTCGGTCTGGTGTGTTTGTGAAAGAAAATGACAGCGTCCACTTCGTCGTAAAGGGATCTGTCGTCTGTCAGGACGCAGCTATTGATGTTGAACAGGGTACACACCAATTGGCCAGAGCCACACCAAGACAATGGGCTTTTCAGTTGTTGATTTTTTTTTTTAAATAGAGAAACTATTTTCAGTTCCAAGGATGGCGATTCTCCTAATCTGGATGGACAGACAATAGATGGAGGTTCCAAGTAAATGACACATAATATCACTGAGCCCACAAGCCCTAGAGCAGCGATCAAAGTTTTGTTGGAAGCTGCTGTTCTCGATTCTGATGACATTTTTTGCTCTGTAAAAAGGAAGAATTGTTTTTAATTATAATTGATAACCTAAATGTTAAATCTTTATTTCATACCATAGGTACACATCACATTTAATTCACAGATACGTTCAGGGATAGCCTTGCAGCTGTCCATGCGAGTTGTTTTAGTTGTTACAGTTCAAGCACACACAATGACAGTCAGTAATAAGAAGCTGTCAGTCAGTGCCATGTAAATCGGTATCATTGATGTAAGTCATTGTCTTATCGTATCTTATCTTAAACACTATAGGTTGTTCAGAGCAGGTTGCCTCAAGCAACTCAGTTCAACATTCAGGTTTATGTTTACATTGGTCTTTTACAATGGTGGACTTTAGAACGGATCATGTTTTGTTCGCAGTCAGTCTCTATTATGTAGAGTCACAATATGAGTTTGTGTGGTTMAATGAAGTTTGAGAGAGAAAATAATACATTGCTTACCACTGAAGATTGGTTTAGAGTTGGAAATCCACATGCATAGTTGACAAAATTAGACACTAACGAGCAAATAAACCCCCTTGCACCTGGGAGGAAGTAAAAATAGACAGCACTAGTCGGTCACAGGTCTGACTGGACAAATACGTTTTGCGTAAGCAAATCTGAGGACTGAGAATTCTTGCCTAAAGTTAGATTTTTTGTGACAAGGCAACAGACTGGGTATATAATATATACCGAACAAAAATATAAACRCAACATACAACAATTTCATTGATTTTATTGAGTTACAGTTCATATGAGGAAATCAGTCAATTGAAAGGAATTAATTACGACCTAATCTATGGATTTCACATGACTGGGAATACAGATTTGCATCTGTTGGTCAGACTCCTTAAAAAAAATGAGCCTCGCAATGGGCCTCAGAATCTTGTCACAGTATTTGTGCATTCAAATTGCCATCAATAAAATGCAAATGTGTTCATTGTCCGTAGTTTATGCCTGCCCATTCCATAACCCCACCATCACCATCAGCAAACCGCTCGCCCACATGACGCCATACATGTGGTCTGCGGTTGTGAGGCCGATTGGACGTACTGCCAAATTCTCTAAAACGACTTGAGGCGGCTTATGGTAGAGAATTTAACATTAAATTCTCTGGCAACAGCTCTGGTGGACAGTCGGCATGCCAATTGACTCTACCTCAAAACTTGAGACATCTGTGGCATTGTGTTGTATGACAAAACTGCACATTTTAGAGTGGCCTTTTATTGTCCCCAGCWCAAGGTGCATCTGTGTAATGATCATGCTATTTAATCAGCTTCTTGATATGCCACATTTTTGTTCATAGGCCTTATCTAGCACATCAGTACCACCCAAAGTGACCGTGTTAGCCTGCTGAAMCAAAGCCTAGACATGTAATCTGTTCACTACTAATTCATTTGTATATAGAGTTTACTCCTTGTGTACCCACTTTTCAAGATCAGAACAATGTGAATTCTGAATTATCTCCCTCTACTTTGTCTTATAAAATGAATGGCCAACAAAATACTMATTTCAAGTGATATCTTCATTTTGATTGTGGCTCTTTCCAATAGTTTTTTCTTGGGATCAAAATGTATGCGATATTGATAGCTAGAGGTTTTTATTAAACTATAGGTCTTGAAGTGAGTGAGTGGTAGAGAGCTAACCCACACTGAYGACGACTTGAACACCAACAGGCTTGTCCTTGATATGTCTCATTGAGAAAGAATACATTATTATATGCAATCGTGAAGCTCTTCTTGAGAGCGGGACTGCAGCATTATAGCCTGGAATCCACACTGAATGATGATATCATTRCCCACCCATATCATAATGAAAGGGAAGTTACTTAGTGGAGAACTGACCGTCACTGTCGACAAAGTCCTGCAGGGCCTTGAAGGAACCTGATTGCCGGGGCTCCTGGGGCTCCTCCTGGTCTTTCAGGAGCATGCGGTACACATCAGACTCCTCGATGGAGGTCAGCGTCTTGCTACTGCAGAGAAGGAGACACACACACACACACACACACACACACACATAGAGATGAGCAAAAATATACAGACACACAGAGGTGAGCATTAACAGATGCAGCACACACAAACACAGAAAAATATCTCACATTTTGTGGAGATGAATTAAAAAAGGGAAAGGGTCAGTTGTACAACTGGATGCTTTCAACTGAAATGTGTCTTCCGTATTTAACCCAACCCCTCTGAATCAGAGATGTGCCAGGGGCTGCTTTAATCGACATCGGCTGCACCTGTTCCATCCGAGATCGGCGGCTACCATTGAAAGCACTGTTCATCTACCCCAGCAGACACCAGTGTAGTCATAACAACACTATCCTCCATATCAGATTYAACATCAGAGTCGTATTGAGCCCTGGGGGTCCAGAACTCCCCAGCTCCAGGTTTAGGGACGGGCTGTAAGTCATGGGGAGAAATGATKCCTGCCAGCTGGGGCACTCTCACTMCAGGGCCCTGAGGCTTTTGGTTATCRTAGGCYGCATCAGGTCAAAGGARGCCCGCCAGACATTACAGAGACCAGACCTGGGGTCAAATACTATTTGAAMTMATTTCCAAATACTTTTTCAGTGCTTTATTGAGCTTTCCTGGCTTAATGGACCAATAAAATAGTCCCACAATGGCAAACCCCACCCATGTGGTACTCCAGGCAGGCTAGAGCAAGCGCTCAAAGTATTTGAAAGATTTCAAATAGTATTTGAACTCAGGTCTGACAGAGACACACATAACACAGGCATCAGCAGACGTCCATAAAAGGAARTGAAGAGAGGGGAAAAACAGAGAGGAAGAATGGATGGGAGGAGAATGGAGAGAATGGAGAGAGGAGGTTAGAGATGACATGGGGTGAAGAAGCATGAGTGTGAAGACGCCTTTYGGATACACAGCTCTTTTTATAGCCACCACCCATAGCCAGAACACCAAGTCATCTAACCAGAATTTGCTGAAAGAGATCTACAGGCCAATAATACTACACATGGATTGAATATGCTACATATGTATATATACACTGAGTGTACAAGACATTAGGAACACCTTCCTAATATTGAGTTGCACCCCTTTTTGCCCTCAGAACAGCCTCAATTCATCGGGCRTGGACTCTACAAGGTGTCGAAAGCGTTCCACAGGGATGCTGGCCCATGTTGACTCCAATGCTTCTCACAGTTGTGTCAAGTTGGCTGGATGTCCTTTGGGTGGTGGACCATTCTTTTTTTATATACACTACCATTCAAAAGTTTGGGGTCACGTAGAAATGTCCTTGTTCTTGAAAGAAAAGCACATATCTTGTCCATTAAAATAACATAAAATTGATTAGAAATACAGTGGAGACATTGTTAATGTTGCAAATGACTATTGTAGCTGGAAATTGATGATTTTTAATGGAACATCTACATACAGTTGAAGTGGGAAGTTTACATACACTTAGGTTGGAGTCATTAAAACTTGTTTTTCAACCATTCCACAAATTTCCTGTTAGCAAACTATAGTTTTGGCAAGTCGGTTAGGACATCTGCTTTGTGCATGACAAGTAATTTTTCCAACAATTGTTTACAGATTTTTTCACGTATAATTCACTGTATCACAATTCCAGTGGGTCAGAAGTTTACATACACTAAGTTGACTGTGCCTTTAAACAGCTTAGAAAATTCCAGAAAATGATGTCTTGGCTTTAGAAGCTTCTGATAGGCTAATTGACCTCATTTGAGTAAATTGGAGGTGTACCTGTGAATGTATTTCAAGGCCCACCTTCAAACTCAGTGCCTCTTTGCTTGACATCATGGGAAAATCAAAAGAAATCAGCCAAGACCTCAGAAAAAAATTGTGGGCCTCCACAAGTCTGGTTCATCCTTGGGAGCAATTTCCAAATGCCTGAAGGTACCACGTTCATATGTACAAGCAATAGTACGCAAGTATAAACACCATAGAACCACACAGCTGTCATACAGCTCAGGAAGGAGACACGTTCTCTGTCTCCTAGATATGAACGTACTTTGGTGAGAAAAGTGCAAATCAATCCCAGAACAACAGCAAAGGACCTTGTGAAGATGCTGGAGGAAATAGATACAAAAGTATCTGTATCCACAGTAAAACGAGTCCTATATCGACATAACCTGAAAGGCTGCACAGCAAGGAAGAAGCCAATACTCCAAAACCGCCATAAAAAAGCTAGACTACGGTTTGCAACTGCACATGGGGACAAAGATCGTACATTTTGGAGAATTATCCGCTGGTCTGATGAAACAAAAATAGAACTGTTTGGCCATGGGGGACGCTTGCAAGCTGAAGAACACCATCACAACTGCGAAGCACGGGGTGGCAGCATCATGTTGTGGGGGTGCTTTACTGCAGGGGGGACTGGTGCACTTCACAAAATAGATGGCATCATGAGGATGTCTTGAGATGTTGCTTCAATATATCCACATAATTGTCTTATGTGGATATATTGAAGAAACATCTCAAGACATCAGTCAGGAAGTTAAGGCTTGGTCGCAAATGGGTCTCCCAAATGGACAATGACCCGAAGCATACTTAGAAAGTTGTGGAAAAATTTGCTTAAGGACAACAAAGTCAAGGTATTGGAGTGGACCTTACATACATTACATACATACATACAGACCTTCTCCAGATCCTTCAGGTTTCGGGGCTGTCGCTGGGCAATACGGACTTTCGGCTCCCTCCAAAGATTTTCTATTGGGTTCAGGTCTGGAGACTGGCTAGGCCACTCCAGGACCTTGAGATGCTTCTTACGGAGCCACTCCTTTATTGCCCTGGCTGTGTGTTTCGGGTCGTTGTCATGCTGGAAGACCCAGCCACGACCCATCTTCAATGCTCTTACTGAGGGAAGGAGGTTGTTGGTGTAGATCTCGCGATACATGGCCCCATCCATCCTCCCCTCAATACGGTGCAGTCGTCCTGTCCCCTTTGCAGAAAAGCATCCCCAAAGAATGATGTTTCCACCTCCATGCTTCACGGTTGGGATGGTGTTCTTGGGGTTGTACCATCCTTCTATTCCTCCAAACACGGCGAGTGGAGTTTAGAGCAAAAAGCTCTATTTTTGTCTCATCAGACCACATGACCTTCTCCCATTCCTCCTCTGGATCATCCAGATGGTCATTGGCAAACTTCAGACGGGCCTGGACATGCGCTGGCTTGAGCAGGGGGACCTTGCGTGCGCTGCAGGATTTTAATCCATGACGGCGTAGTGTGTTACTAATGGTTTTCTTTGAGACTGTGGTCCCAGCTCTCTTCAGGTCATTGACCAGGTCCTGCCGTGTAGTTCTGGGCTGATCCCTCACATTCCTCATGATCATTGATGCCCCACGAGGTGAGATCTTGCATGGAGCCCCAGACCGAGGGTGATTGACCGTCATCTTGAACTTCTTCCATTTTCTAATAATTGTGCCAACAGTTGTTGCCTTCTCATCAAGCTGCTTTCCTATTGTCCTGTAGCCCATCCCAGCCTTGTACAGGTCTACAATTTATCCCTGATGTCCTTACACAGCTCTCTGGTCTTGGCCATTGTGGAGAGGTGGAGTCTGTTTGATTGAGTGTGGTGGCAGGTGTCTTTATACAGGTAACGAGTTCAA
>NC_036873.1:5387897-5391301 GCF_002910315.2 Salvelinus sp. IW2-2015
CTGTTAGGACATCTGCTTTGTGCATGACAAGTATTTTTCCAACAATTGTTTACAGATTTTTTCACGTATAATTCACTGTATCCAATTCCAGTGGGTCAGAAAGTTTACATACACTAAGTTGACTGTGCCTTTAAACAGCTTAGAAAATTCCAGAAATATGTCTTGGCTTTAGAAGCTTCTGATAGGCTAATTGACCTCATTTGAGTAAATTGGAGGTGTACCGTGAATGTATTTCAAGGCCCACCTTCAAACTCAGTGCTCTTTTGCTTGACATCATGGGAAATCAAAAGAAATCAGCAAGACCTCAAAAAAATTGTGGGCCTCCACAAGTCTGGTTCATCCTTGGGAGCAATTTCCAAATGCCTGAAGGTACCACGTTCATTGTACAAGCAATAGTACGCAAGTATAAACACCATAGAACCACCAGCTGTCATAACGCTCAGGAAGGAGACACGTCTCTCTGTCTCCTAGAGATGAACGTACTTTGGTGGAAAAGTGCAAATCAATCCCAGAACAACAGCAAAGGACCTTGTAAGATGCTGAGGAATAGTCAAAAATATCTGTATCCACAGTAAAACGAGTCCCATATCGACATACCTGAAAGGTGCACAGCAAGGAAGAAGCCAATACTCCAAAACGCCATAAAAAAAAGCCTAGACTACGGTTTGCAACTGCCATGGGGACAAAGATCGTACATTTTGGAGAAATTCCGCTGGTTCTGATGAACACAAAAATAGAACTTTTGGCCATGGGGAGGCTGCAAGCTGAGAACACCATCACAACCGCGAAGCACGGGGTGGCAGCATCATGTTGTGGGGGTGCTTTACTGCAGGGGGACTGGTGCACTTCACAAAATAGATGGCATCATGAGGATGTCTTGAGATGTTGCTTCAAATAATCCACATAATTTTTGTTTATGTGGATATATTGAAGAAACATCTCAAGACATCAGTCAGGAAGTAAGCTTGGTCGCAAATGGGTCTCCCAAATGGACAATGACCCGAAGCATACTTAGAAAGTTGTGGAAAAATGCTTAGGACAACAAAGTCAAGGTATTGGGAGTGGCCATCACAAAGCCCTGACCTCATCCCATAGAAAACTTGTGGGCAGAAACTGAAAAAAGCCATGTGCGTGCCAAGGAGGCACCTACAAATCTGACTCAGTTAACAACCAGCTCTGTCAGGAGGAATGGGCCAAAATATCACCCAACTTATTTTGAAGCTTATGGAAAACGTATGGAAAACGCTACCCCAAAAACGTTTGACCCAAGTTAAGCAAGCTATACCAAAAACTAATTGAGTGTATGTAAACTTCTGACCCACTGGGAATGTGATGAAAGAAAAAATGCTGAAATAAATCACTCTCCTCAACTATTATTCTTACAATTCACAATCTTTAAAATAAAGTGGTGATCCTAACTGACCTAAGACAGGGAATTTTTACTAGGATTAAATGTCAGGAATTGTGAAAAACTGAGTTTAAAGGTATTTGGTTGCGGGGTATGTAAACTTCCGACTTCAACAGTAGGTGTACAAAGGCCCATTATCAGCAACCATCACTACTGTGTTTCAATGGCACGTTGTGTTAGCTAATCCAAATTCAGCATTTAGCATAAAAAGGCTAATTGATCATTAGAAAACCCTTTTGCAATTTTGTTAGCACCTCTGAAAACTGTTGTACTGATTAAATAAGCAATAAAACTGGCCTTCTTTAGACTAGTTGAGTATCTGGAGCATCAGCATTTGTGGGTTCGATTACAAGCTCAAAATGGCCAGAACCTAAGACCTTTCTTCTGAAACTCGTCAGTCTTTTCTTGTTCTGAGAAATGCAGGCTATTCCATGTGAGAAATTGCCAAGAAACTGAAGATCTCGTACAACGCTGTGTATTACTCCTTTCACAGAACAGCTGGCTCTAACCAGAAAAGAAAGAGGAGTGGGTAGTATATATGTACTGTTTTGCGATGATATATATAAATATAAAAGTGGAGGCTCCTCAGAGGAGGAAGGGGAGGACCATCATCCTCAATAAAATGGCAAATATAAAAATAGTACAACATTAAAAAAGTTATCCTTTTTAGATAAAACTAAACTAATTATATTCATATGTCACCAAATAATTGGTTAAAATATACTGTTTTGCGATGAAGGTCTACAGTAATTTCAACAGCACTGTCTGTGCTTGCACCATGGTGTAGCCGGAGGACCAGCTAGCTTCCATCCTCCTCTGGCTACATTAACTTCAATACAAGATCTAGGAGGCTCGTACTCTCACTCCCTTCCATAGACATACATGGTAATTATGACCACTTCAGGAGGATGTCCTCCAACCAAATCAAAGCTTTTGCAATATGAACTGACATCTTGTCCATCCAATCATAGATGTAGGATCAGATAATGAACCTAGTGTGTTGTATTGGGATTGTGCCACAGAGCATTATGGGGGTTCTATGTGTTGAGAAGCTTGGTGACATTGTTGGATCGAGAGTAAGAGTGAAGAGTGATAGTTGAGCATTTTTGGGACATTATTCAATTCAAATTAGTTTTTTCAAATTACAGGAGATGGAGGAGGTATATTATAAATAGTTTTCTTGGGTTTAGAACTTTATTTTTGTGTCCAGTTAGTGCAATGTATTTAAATTTGCCTTGCTAGCTAGCTACCAGCGCGAGTGTGCAGTTCTCTCTGCCAGAATGGTAGAATGGCCAACGCTGCCGAAAATGTTGTGGACTTTTTGTTGAAGAACCCCTTTCATTCTCTGGGGTACACGGAAAAGGTGTGAATTAAAACAAAGGGTCGACCTCTTCCTGAGAACAGTTTCATGAAGAAGGATGAAAAGGTGAGGGCGTTCACTACCAACTGGTATCAAAAGTGTAGCTGGTTAACAGGGAGCCTTTCATCAAGCCGCCTGTAAATGTACGTTAAGGTTCTTTACATGCTGAACATCTTTTCTGAGATTTCGAAAACAATTCCGAATGATTTGATAGCTTCCATCGCATCATCCATTAAAAGTTCGATTAAAGAGAGAGGTTGACGCGGCACATTTTTTCTCATGCGCTCAAAGTAGGCTTTGCACTTTCCTCCGGTATTTATTTAGCAAAGATGATAACACATAATCACTCCGGACAGACACAAGCAAAAACTCCTGACATAAATGTTGCAGCAGCCCAGGCTATATCTAAACATTAGAAATCTGACATGCTGTATAGGATGAAAACAATACTTTTTCTGTCTGATCAACTGTAGACTACTAATAAGAGCAGATGCATACAGTCTATGCTCCCTGTCCATCTGGTCAGGGTAAACTAATTGATAACGTTATGTATTTATAGTCCATTTGTGTGTCAGGAGAAATTGTGAAAGTGATAACATTTTGATTATATTCAAAATTGGGCTGGCTAGGTTGCCT
>NC_036873.1:5391326-5396039 GCF_002910315.2 Salvelinus sp. IW2-2015
ATACGTTTTTAATCCAAAATATTCACTGGAATGAATCAAATCACACATAGTGATGGCAGATGTGAGTGCTTTTCTTTTTTATAAGGCCTACAGTTGCAATAGGCCGTGCATGATGCAAACATGCATAAAGCAAGCTCAGCCCTGTGATTTCTATTGTCTATCAGTTGTTGTCTGTGTCTGAATGTCCGAGGAAAGTCCCACAACTCCTATCTAGTTCTAAATTACAGAGAGTTTTACAAAAACCACATGTACACTTGATTAGGAAAAACTGCCTCCCATCATAGCCCAAATAAAACCTTTTCCAACTGATTAATCACTGCATCATACCCTATAGGGGTACCAGAGTTTTTCCAGTTAGGGTCTAACCATATAAAGGAAAACAAACTCCAGGTGCCCTAGGGGGTTAAAAATTGCTCCGACTGCTCTGGAAGCCCTATGAGTGCCACCTTTCTGTCACGGTTCCGTGACCTGTTTCTATTTACCTTGTTGTAGTCGATGCCCGCAATCAAATACGCTAAACAGTCCGAGCGCGGCTGCGCGGCTGAGTGGGTGTGGCTGGCGCATGTCTAGTGTCTTGTCGTCGTCTTTGCGGTGGAGCTGGGCATCTGCCAGGAGTGACAACAATGTAAGGTATATAGTGAATAGTAGACGGACTCCATTTCAACTATACTAATTAGCTCTAACGTGCAGAGGTGGACTGAGGTAGTTTGACGTTTCATCTAGTAGTTGTGAGAGAAAAAGAGAGACAGCAACAATATAAAGGGATGGAGCGTAGTCTGTGACTTTTAGCAGCTACATAATTAGTTTACGATCTTGGGTGAGATGTGCATTCGCGTAGTGAATGCGGTGAGCATGGCATTCCGTGTGTCACACAGAGTACACGGAGACGGGGTCGCAATCAGCCACGTGCGATGCACAATAGCTATATCATGATTGCGTGTATCTGAATACAAATTATTCATCACTGTACTGTCGCTGACAATACATACTTCGTGTATTATAAACTCTAAGTCATTACCGTAACAATGCTATTACAATGGATAGCATCTACATCGCTATCGAATTAGTTTATGATAGAGGTAATGTAAGGGTGAAGTTTCGTGTATTATCCGTGGTATGGCGAAACTAATAACACACAGTTCAAGCGTAATGGATCTAATATATGAGGCAACGCTATCACATGCTATTGGATTCTAGAGACCCTCTAGCGGTGCGCCTCGGGCCTCTGTCGATCGAAATGAGGCAAGCAAGCAGGTACTGCTAACCGAGACTAAGCATAACGCAATACACACTAATCTAAGCTAAGCGCTACTGACAAACCTGAATCAAGCTCATCCTGTTGCACGAGCGTACTCGAAGAGATAACGCAGAGCCAGATAGTGTGCCACGCCAGAACGCTAACATCTCTATGCTAGCTCAATTCATGAGTGCGTGTGCTAACATAAGTGCGTGGCATAACCGGCCGTCCCACTGGTCAGTATTACATGAGTTGTAGAAGATGTTTTCCACTTCCCTAAGCATCGAGTTTAGAGTGAGTACACAGCCTATCAATTTACTCGGCATGCGAAGTTACATGAGACTCGCCACTCTAACTTAACCAACACCATACTTTCTCGACTGTAAGGACGGTCCAAAGTCACCACATCATGCTACCTCAACGTGCGGACTTTCCCGTGCACAATAGAGTGAACACACCAAGACAATTTTCTCCCAATTGCTTTGTGCACCATTCTGAGAGCTCAATTTGTCAGCAGTGTGAAGCCATCGACGCCATGGTAGTGGTCATAACGATGTAGAAGATATACCGAATAATCCATCGGCACCCCAGACATCCAAAAACCTCACACCGTACCATGCCACATCTGGTTCAAGCCCATACAGTCCACTGAACACCTAACTCCACATCGCGTCCACTTAACCCTAATCTCATTCACTGCTCGCGTCACTCCCACTCCTACCCAACAAAACGTAACCTGCACTACATTTCACACCGACCTTTCCTCATTCCCCCCCATACCATATACTTGTGACTACCACATAAAAATGAGCTCATTCTATTCACAAATCGCATCTAGAGGTCATTCAAACATCAATTACTTTCTTCTGATGACTTTTCTTACACAACACACCTTTCGTCAAACATGGTCCCACTATGCCGGTGACCACTTTCCCGCTGCCCTCAACAAAGCTATCTCACACACGCGAGCGTCTCACACACTCCACTCCTCTCACTATCATTCCAAATAAAGCTTCTCCACCCAGGCCTCCCCTGCTTACATATATTTTCTACTTTACATCTGAACTATAAACACAATCACAATTACTCTCGCAGCGACATCAGAAACTCCAAACATCCCTCCTCACCCAGTCATCAACCGACTTCCTCAATCCAGACGCGACCCACAGACAGCAAACCAGCGTCCAACGCCCCTGCTCTGCAAGGGCAACGATCTTCGAATTTGCTCCTCCCAACAAGGTCACAAAACACCGCGGAGACCAGAACCAAGCTGCAACCCTAATCAGCCAAACCCGGCCAAGCTCCCAATCGCCCAGAATCCACCAGCCCCTCCAAGATACCCCCCCACCAGTTCCCCAAACTCATTTAAGAACTTGCCCCCTCCCTCACACCATTCGCAGCACCCCCCCCACACATACACACCACAACGACACCAACAATCTACCAATTACTTAACATCTCCTCTCCACAACCCACAGCTCCCCCGCCACCACAACCGACGTAACAGCCCGAAAAAACAAGCCTACGCACAAACCAAAGCGGGAAAAACCAACGCACCCATACCTCCACACAAAAAGCAACACAAGACATCCGAATACCGACCAACAACACAGTCTCCCATCACATGCTGCAACCACTAACGGCCACTGAATACTCAGTTGAGTACATAGTATGCGCACTATTTACATGTGTTCGTGTATCGCGTGCACGACCACTCGTGATGTATTTGAAGTGAGAGAGTGCGTACTATGCTGAAACAAACACCTGCGCCCGGCATCACCTCAGACATAACTGCATTAGCTGCTCAAGAACACTTAGCCTCCAGTGTCTTCAAAACTTACTTTGTTGTTTTGAATTCTTATTTTGATAAAGTATTGTTTTAACAATTTTGACCGTCATTTCTTCCCCACACCAGCCAACTCCACCTCCTACGGTACGACCCTGACCTTCACGCAGGAACGGCGCAGCGTCCTAATCCAAGGCACTTGTCATCTCCGTCTGGAATTACTGCAGACTCGCTGTTGGCTACGGGCTCCCGCCTGTGCCACTTACAAACCCCCTACAACTCATCCAGAACGCCGCAGCCCGCACTCTGGATGCTTCAACTTTTCCCAAGTTCTTCTCTCACAGTCACCCCAAGCTCCTCCGCTCTCTCCACCTGAGCTTTCCAGTTTTCTGATAGCTCGCAATCCGCCTACTACCAACGACCATGGTGCTTGTCCTCACGGGAGCTTGACGACGACGGCACCTCCCGTACCTTCAGGCTCTGATCAGCCCTACACCAAACAAGGCACTGCGTCACTCCCCTCCTGGCCGCCTCGCCTCAAACCTACCTTCTGAGAGATACAGTTCCCGCTCAGACCACCTCAAAAACCACTCACAGCTCTTTTGTTTAACTGTGTAGTGTCTTGTGTTGTTGTTTTCTGTCTTCCCAGTAAAATCCTGTCCTGCACTGGTCAAGCCTCTGAACACCTCAACTCATGCGTCATACCCTAATTCATTCACTGCTGTGGTCCCTTTCCAACACTAAGTAGCCTTCTCATTCCCCATTATATTGTACTATAAATGTCTTTATTAAATGCTTTAGGTTAAAATAATTAGTCTTTGATGATTTTTTAAACACACTTTGTGGTCTCCGTGCTTTCCGTGCCTATACCGGGGGTCTCCCATCCTCCTCAATTTTCCAAGTCACCAGCCTCCCCTGATATATATATTTTTTTACATTGAATATAAAACATACAATCTACTTGCAGTGAATCAGCTCAACATCTCCTCCTCAWTCAGTCATCTAACAGACTCCCATCCAGAGCGACCCACAGAAGCAACCAGCGCCAACGCCCTGCTCAAGGGCACGTTGATTGATCTCCCACAAGGTCAAAAACGGGGACCAGAACCAGTGACCTATCAGCCACCGGCCAAGCTCCCAATCGCCAGTCCACCAGCCCTCCAAGATACCCCCCACAGTTCCCCAAGAACTGCCCCTCAACCATCCGAGACCCCCCCTCCCCCCAAGAAAAATTACATTATTACATTCTCCACACCCAAGTCCCCCCGCCAAAGCACGAACAAGCGGAAAACAGAAAACAACACAAAAAAACAAGACATCAAGGACAACAAAATATGCCAACTGAATATGTTTGAGTACATGTATCGCACTATTTACATGTGTCTGTGTATGTGCACGTGTGTGTATTTGAATGAGAGAGTGTGTATATGTGAACAAACACCTGCGCGGCATCAGCCTCAGACAAACATGCATTAGCTGTAAGAACATTGCCCCTCAGTGTCATTCAAACTTACTTGTTGTTTTGTTTTATTTTGACTGTATTGTTTTACATTTGACCGTCATTCTATCCCCCACCCAGCAACTCCACTCCTACTTACGACCCTGCCTCACGCAGGAAGCGGCGCAGGTCCTAATCCAGGCACTTGTCATCTCCCGTCTGGATTACTGCAACTCGCTGTTGGCTGGGCTC
>NC_036873.1:5397314-5456561 GCF_002910315.2 Salvelinus sp. IW2-2015
TTGAATCTATCTAATCGAATAGAATCCACAGATTGCGAGTTGAAGATAAATACTTTTACTGAGATATTAGTAATTGACTGACCCAGTCTCCCAACAATACTATTTCTAGGGAWWWTTTTTRATCAATGTTACACAYTTTCAGCCATTCCTGAACCTGAGACCAGAAACACGCAAAAACAAAAACAAAACAAATGGTCTATTGATTCTGTATCCTCACAACAAAATCTGCAGAGCTAYGATGATTGTATGTCCCAAATATTCAACATTTTGTTGGTGGCAAGAATTCTGTACAATAATGTTAGCTGAAAAGCACGAAGTCTTGAATCTTGCGTCCTTTTATATATCAACTCATACACCCTGTACCATAGAATCCATACATCAAAAATCTCTTCCCAACTATTTTCCAATCTGTATGGCACAGCTGTCAACATCCTGGTCCTCAAATGAAACTAGTATACTTTACTATTTATGCTATTTTTATTCCTCCACCAGTTTTGATCCTTTATATTGGGCAGACAGACCAGTTCCCTACCTCCTCTCGCTGCCACCTGCCTCCTCCATTTTTGGGGTAATGCTGTAATCATTTGGTTGTAATCTTGGATTGAGCAGACCTTCCCATATAATTATGATAACTCTACCACTCCAATTTACAATATCATTTAAAAACAAAATCCCCTTTTCAAACATMTTTTCCATAAATACAGGTATTTTATCAACCAGTACATCTGAGTTCAGCCAWAATATTTGTTCTATCTTTTCATGGGGATGACATTGAAATTGTAGCCAGCTTTGCAATGCTTGTTTGGGGGGGAAAATAAGAATTTTTTATTAAACAAAAATGAGACATGGCAATCTGCACAAAGGCAAAAAGGTCATTTTTAAACAATGGATGAGCTTTTCTTAGTAATCTACTTAAACCATTTAGGGTTAAAGTTAAACTTTTGGATAAGTAAAGCTTTTAGAGAGAGGTTTAGTGCTTTTATATTTAATCATCTCAACCCTGCCAGTTCATACTCATTTTATAGATAGGCACGCTTMAYCTTGTCTGGTTTAGCATCCCAGAAAAAGCTAAATATTATTTGCTCATATGTTTTGAAAAATGAATCATCAGGAGTAGGCAGCGCCATAAGTAAACTAGTAAACTGAGATAAGACTAAGGAGTTAATCAGTGCATTTTTCCCATAAATAGACAGTTATTTCCCTCTCCATGGTTGCAGTTTTCTATTGAAATTCATTGTGGAGATCTCATTTATATATTTTGTGATATGAATACCAAGTATGTCTACTTGACTGTCAGCCCATTTTATAGGTAAACTGCAGGGTCATGTAAAAGTTGTATTTATTTAAAGATCCAATACGTAAAATTGTACACTTATCGTAATTAGATTTTAGTCCAGAGAGTCCGTAAAAGTTATCTAGATCTTCAATGAAACACTGCAGGGATCTAGCTTGCGGACTTAATATAAAACTTGAGTCATCGGCTCTCAGAAACAGCTCCTGCTAAAGCCAGGGAAAAAGTAATTCCTGTGTGCTTGGGTAATACATGCACCGCGGTGACACCCCATATATCTGCTAGCTAGGCTAATGAGATCCACATGACTTCCTGGGAACTGAAAAACGAGGATACAAGACTCCCTATATCCTCCTCTGATTTCCATACTGTCTCAATAAAGTGTAAAATATACAWATATTTCTTTTTTTACACTTTATTACTTATATATTACTGCATTCTGAAAGAATTCAGACCGCTTGACTTTYCCCACATTTTGTTACGTTACAGYCTTATWCTAAAATTGATCAAATACATTTYCCCCTCATCAATCTACACACAATGACAAATACATAATGACAAAGTGAAAACAGGTTTTTAGATTTTTTTTGCAAATGTATTAAAATAAAAATAGCAATACCTTACTTACATAAGTATTCAGACACTTTGCTATGAGACTCGAAATTGAGCTCAGGTGCATCCTGTTTCCATTGATCATGCTGGTTTTCTACAACTTGATTGGACTCCACCTGTGGATAACTCAAATTGATTGGACAAGATTTTGGAAAGGCACACACGTCCCATATAAAGTCGAAAGTTGACATTGCATGTCAGAGCAAAAAACTCCAAGCCAATGAGGTGAAAGGAATTGGTTCATCAGAGCTCCGGAGCAGGATCCTGGTCGAGGCACACATCTGGGAAGGGTACCAAAACAAAGTTCTGCAAGCATTGAAGGTACTCAACCCAAGGAACACAGTGGCCTCCTTCTGACATGGAAAAAAGTTTGAACACCACACAAGACTCTTTCGTGAGAGCTGGTGCCCAAGCAAACTAGAGCAATTTGTTGAGAAGGAACCTTTGTCAGGGAGGTGCTACCAAGAACCCGAATAGGTCAACTCACTGACATGAGCTCAGAGTTCCAATCTGTGGAGATTGAAGACTAAACCTTCTAGAAGACCAAGACACCCCATCCTCATGCAGAGCCATCCAACACAATACAGCCTATATGGAAGAGTCGACTCTATAAGGACTTACCAGACCACTAGAAGAACAAGAGAATTCATACTAGTCAATGAATGGACAACCCAAAGAATTCAAACAACTACTTTGACCTGACATGGCCAAGTAGTCAACGTCTGGAGAAGGAAAACACTGAGCAACGATCGCATACGGTGAAGGCATCAGTGATGCAGCATCATGCTGTGGGGACTGTTTTTCAAAGAAGCAGGCCACACAGACTGGGGAGACTTATTCAGGATAACGGGGCAAAGATGTACAGGAGCAAAGTATAGAGAAGATCTTGATGAAAACTGCTCCAAGTGCTTCAGACTCCGACTGGGGCGAAGGTTCACCTTCCAACAGGACAATKACCCCAAGCACACAACCAAGACAACGCAGGGGTGGCTTCGGGACAAGTCTCTGAATGTCCTTGAGTGGCCCAGTCAAAGSTCGGACTTGAACCCAATCGAACATCTCTGGAGAGACCTGAAAATAGCTGTGCAGCGACGCTCCCCATCCAACCTGACAGAGCTTGAGAGGAACTGCACAAAAGAATGGGAGAAAYTCCCCAAGTACAGGTGTGCCAAGCTTGTAGCGTCATACCCAAAAAGACTCGAGGCTGTCAAGGTGCTTCAACAAAGTACTGAGTAAAGGAATACTTATGTAAATGAGATATTTCYGTTTTTTATTTGTAAACATTTCTAAAAACCTGTTTTTGCTTTGTCATTATGGGGTAGTGTGTGTAGTTTGATGAGGGGGAAAAAATTATGAAATCCATTTTAGAATAAGGCTGGAACGTAACAAAATGTGGAAAAAGTCAAGGGGTCTGAATACTTTCCGAATGCACTGTATATATTTAAAGTACCTTGACTTGGCATTTAACATGTGTTTTAGAACAGCGSTAGCTACAATAGCCAAACTCTGGCAGAAACAAATGAACAGAAGCTATCAGAGAAGAAGACAGTGGAAGCTAATATAGCAATACTGGTGTCACCATGACGACAGATAGAAATCAGACAGACAGACACCCACCCATCAACCCACCGACCATCTCACCAACCCAGCCAGCCAACTCACCCCTCTGGCTTGTCCTGGACCAGGCCCCTCATCTGTCCGTGCATGGCGTCCTGGATGTTGCCTGAGGAGTAGAGGCCTATGGGGGTGTTGTAGGCTGTGCTCACCACCTGACGATGGTCGTCGATGTTAGCTGCAGCTATAAAGGGCTGGGCCTTGCGGTTGTGACCTGTACCAATGGGTTTGAACTCCTGAATGGAGAGAGAGAGAGAGAGAGAGAGAGAGAGAGAGAGAGAGAGAGAGAGAGAGAGAGAAAGACAAGGAGGCCTTATGTGATGTTCTCTGACGCATACAAACACCAACAGGTGTAGACACAAAAATATGTTGACAACTAAAACAAACAAATACACACACATACAAGCTATGCAGGTACACACACACATAAGCACGCACACACAGTCTCTCCTCCCCCCTAATGAGATTCACATGATATCTCTCTCTCTCACCTGCTGCTCAGCCTCCAAGTTGATTTTGAACGGGTTGGCTTTCCCGTCTTCCGTGACTTGAGGCGACCATAGCCTGGTTTCTGGTCTGGGAACAAAAAAAACAGGTCATGATCAAACAGAGTTCACTGTCAACTCCCTCGACCGCAGGTGAAACGATTATGACCACAGACCAAACATCGGTTTTACATGGCAGCTGGGCCACAGTACACTGAGCACTCATAAATCAAACCCAACTTCATAGACTTCCTTTGGTGTGTGTGTGAACAGTATAAAAGTGTGTGTGTGTGTATGAAAGAGTATTTGTGTGAGTATGTAGAAGTGTGTCTGTATTAGAGAGTGTGGGTGTGTGGAGCTCCTTTCTTGGAGTTCTTGGGTATGAAATCGTCGTTTGCCAGCTCTGGAACGTTCTACGTAAGATGGAACGTTCTATGTGGTATTAAAGAGATCTTGGGATTCATCAAGTACAGTAAGTTCTGTAGTTAGTCAAACATGAACGTGTGTTTGACTAGCTATGTGTGTCATAGGATACACCCAAACAGTGACAGTTCGTTTCACATCATTGGTAGTCAATTGTGTCACTGATGTTTGTACACACGTCTCTATTGTAATGGTGTGTGCTTTTATGTGAGAGGCGTGTGTGTATTTGTGTATGTGTGTTTGTGAGAGTATTACTGTGTGTGCACGTGAGTATTAGTGTGTGTGCGTTTATGTGCGATGTTTGTGTATTAAATTGTGCGTGTAAGTGTGTGCATGTCAGTGTGTGTGTTTACGTGAGAGGACTGTATGTGGGGTGGGCATCAATGTGTGCATGTCAGTGTGTGTGTGTATGTTAATGTGCGTGCGGGTGTGTGTGTGTATGTCTCCAGTGTGTGTGTACGTATCAGGTGAGTGTGTACGCGTATGCATGTCTGTATCTGTATGCGAGTGTCCCACAGTGTGACCCCCGACCTCTGGACGGTGAGGATGAGCTGGTAGATGGCGTCTTTGATCTTGTTCTGGGCCTCACAGTGCATCATGTCCTCCGCCGGGATGCCCTCGATGGCCAGGATGACATCACCAGGACACAGGTTGGCCACCGCCGCCTTACTGCCCGGAGTGATCTGCCCAGAGAGAGAGAGAAAGAGAAGGGTGGACACATGAGATTGATCATTATTAACTCCATTGTCACAAATTATTCTAATCATGGTTGCTGTTATTAGTGTTGTCTTCATTTACTTTGGTGAAGTAAGCAAACGTCTTCACTTTTCATACTTAGAAAGTGAACTGAACTGAGAGTGAGGGAGATGGAAAGAGATAGAGCTTGAAGTGAGAACCCGCTGCCAAGGTATATTTTTACGATTCTCTCCCATATACAACTCAGTACGACTTATAAAACCCGATCATTCAGAGAGAGAGAGAGAGAGAGACGGAGACAGAGAGAGGAGATGGAGAGAGGAGACGGAGAGAGATCAGTAAGGATCGGGTGTATGTGGCTGTTAGTAATCTACTATTAGCCAGGCAGAATTGTGTGCCATTTTTGTGTGGTTTCGTAGTCACACAAACATGGCCTGCTCTATATCAGCGCCATCTCATCATCTATCTGACTGATTGTAGTTGAACAAACCTCTTTGGGCCTAATTGATACGTTAGGTTAACTGTAGGCCCACTTCTAGTGAAGTAGACCACCTTTAAGCACTTCTGGTCTATAGAACCTCTAATAAAAGCATTGATTCCATTTCCTCCTAACACTTCGTTGCCACAACGTTGCATATAGATTTGGGAGAAGGTTGTCCATGAAATTACCCTATGGCAACATGTTGATAGGGTTGCTGAATTTTGTGCACAACAACCCAACTATATGCTATTTATGTTCATACCAATTAAGAAGCAATACCAAAACGCCAACTCAAAAGTAGATTTTGTTGCAGAATTTGAAATATACATTTGCTGGGAGTTTGCAGTTTGTTTTAGTAGCCCGTCTACTTGACAGTGTCCTGGCCTCCAGAGTACATGGTTGAAACCGCTCTGTGTATAAAGTCAGGAGGTAAACCTCTCTCTCTGCGTATAAAGTCATTTGCCCTCGCTGGTATTTGAGCTCGTGCAAACCGTTTATTTCCCCATCTCTCTGTGTGGACGAAGTAAACACGTGTTTCGTTCTGCCGATTGACAGTATACAGATGGAATACGGACACTAGCYGGGCGGAAATGATTGGGTTTTATAAGTTGTAACGAGTAACATACGATAGAGAATCGTAAAAATATAGAGAGAGAAAGAGAGAGAAAGAGAGCGAGAGAGCAATTGAAGTTAAAACCTCAAAAGTAGCCAGGGTTTTAACTTCAAATACTCCCTATTTTTCGTCCATTTACTTCAAATGCTCTCTTTTCTGTGTGTCTCCCTCTCTCTCTCACCCCTTGCAATATTTCTTTCTCTCATTCGCTCTCTCTCTCTCTGATGGGTTTTCCTCTCCGGTGRAAGAGAACCATATTGCGTTTTAGGCTCCACAGATGCAACGTTGTAGCCCTCACAGGGGAGACGTTACATTGAAGCTTGGATCACGGGCCTATAAATAACCCAGGATGAGAGAGTCATGGGATGTGGAGGGAACATGAGTGATTTACACGATTGAAAAACTTTGGCATTTTCCTTGACAACCATCTGCATCTCCCTGTGGCGTGCATCATTTTTACTACTCTCCTATCCATTCCAACAGTCAGTCCCAAATCGCTCCCTAACCCTTCATTTGGCCTTTTTAAATGTTTGCAGATCTGTAAGGTGAAATCAATATGGTGGAAGCTCCTCCACTACACTGGAACCTATCCAGACTCTTCAGATCTGCCRACATTGATGGGTTAGGGCCAAAAGGAGGGCTAGGAGACGAATTGGGAGCGGCTGCATAGATGGACCCCTGGGTTGTGTTCAGCAGGGAGAAAGCAATGGTTTGAAACAGGGAGCTACTACCACAACTTGTCCAATAAGAAGCCCTCATTTTCATTTTCGTTTTGCTATGCGGTACACACACACTACTGAAAACAAAACCCTAGTTTCTTCCCTAGTCAGCTTCCAGTCCTAGCCAAACATGCACGACCGCAGCTAATTTAAACATCACTCGTCATACGTCCTGGAGTCCCTCGTTTACTGGAACCGGGCAATGGACGTCAATTAATAATGTTTAGTTTACGCTTTCACTTGGAAACAAAAATCAACTGTAGAAGGGGATGTTTTTTTTTTTTTAAACAAAAAATGGCCTGGGAAGACATGGCTGAGACAAGGTCGAGGTCGAGGTCGGGGTTCAAGCTCTGCGAGCGAGAGGAATGTGCCAGTGGCTAAATCTCATTACAAGTGARCAGCCCCTCGAACGAGAGCTAATAAGACCACGTAGAGAGGATTKAAGAAGCTTTCGATCAACGACTGCTTTGTGAGAGGTTAGGAGTAAAGTGATGAGAGCTTGTCTAGTGGGTGGATGGTGAAGGGATACGTGAACACACAAAGGCACACACGGACAGGGTCGAGGGTACATGAGGAGATTTAAATCAATCAAGGCGAAATATTGAAACACAACGAATGGAGTCAGATTGTACTTCATCCCCCTGATGGTTAAGGTTAGGCTTGGGGATAGGGTAATCTGACCCTAGATCTGTGGTTAGGGGCATCAGCTACCTGCGGTGCCTTTGAAAAGGTGTTTAATAATAAACACTTGTCTGACATCATGGCCGAGACCCCGGTTTTTGCCCCTCTCTCTCGCCAGCCTCCCTCCCCTTCATCAGCTTGCGGGTTCTCTGCTCACACAACAGGTGTGTAGTGGCCATTAGGGGCCGATGATTCACAAATCTCACCGGTAACTCTTTTAGCTCCCGGCCCTGGTGCCAGGCCTAAACTTAGATACACGACAGGGATTACTGATACTCCTATGGTTACACACACGCACAACCTTGCCAACGTTAAAATACAAAACTCCAACATATACACACACTCCCACACAGACAGACACACATACAAACAAACACACAATGTTAACACAAACAACATGATGATCTCTCCCACACACATACAGTTTAATGACTTAACTTGAGCTAAATGACAGGCATTCTCTGAATAACTCCACCTAGATGCCTACCCAGGAGACTGCACTTTGGTCGCCAGCTATTAACCCATTCCCAGCAGCCTGCGTTCATTCAGCTGCTGTGTGTGTGTGTGTGTGTGTCCTAGTAGATGATGCAAACAGCTATTTCAAACTAAGCTGCAGATATTTACTGGAACACGGGTGTGTGTGTGTGTGTGTGTGTGTGTGTGTGTGTGTGTGTGTGTGTGTGTGTGTGTGTGTTCCCCCAGCCGCGCAGCCTTCCACCATATAGAAAAACCCCTGCTGTATCACGGTTTATCACAACCCAAAACACACATTCCCAATCCAGTAGTCTTTCACTGTAAGTATCTGGGCTGTTAGGGAATGGCTGAGACTGTGCGTGTCCAAATGGTCTCCTACTCCCTTTATGGTGAACTGCTATTGACGAGATTTCTATGGGCCCGGGTCAAAAGTAGTGCGTACTGTATGTTGCCATTTGGGACGCAGACTTTTGGCAGTATTACTCTTATGGTCAGTCTGGTCGAATACACAGAGCTCTTCCCTGCTGTTTCTCATCCTAGCACAGCTATTTAACTGAGACAAGAGGTTAAAGGGAAGGTGAGCCAAGTATGCCGGCAGTAAGAGAGAGAAGGGGGGGATGGGGGGGGGTGAGAGACACACGCACACCATAGGCTAAGACAGAGCGGATCAACATAATCCCCTACACACAGAATACAATGGTGGAACGGTTGAGTATATCTGACCATTTGTGTTCTGTGTAGGAAGACACACACACACACACCTCCCTACTACTGCCACCTCCTCACACACACAAACACCTGGCACCAGGCCCACTCAAAGATGCTCGAACATACATCACACATGCAAAACATACTGTAAACACACAATCACCCACCCGTTGTCAGTCTTTTAAGTCTAAAAGTATCAGGTACACTCTCTTACCCTGGAGATGGTGAGGGGCTGGTTGAAGTCCTTGCCGCCGGTCAGTCGGAACCCCCACGGGGCCGGGCCATTTAGGACAATGTCCAGTGGCATGTCCCCCTCTTTGTCCCTTGTCTCTGTTCCTGTARCTGGAAGTACACTGGTGTGTGTCCCAAACACAGCCGGGTTCTCAGAAACAGAGCAGCGGGACGACTTACTCATGTACCCTTTTAAACTAGCGGAGGGGTGGTGGTGGGGGGGGGACCCCACCCCCTGAGTGAAGTCATTGGCCCCGACTCAGGACCAGAGGCAGTTCTCCCTCTCACTCTTTTTCCTGGCGACACTTACTCCCGTGTTCCTTTACTTCTGTTTGGTCTCGCTCTCTATCACTTTCTCTCTCCCCCTCCTTCTCAGGCGTAGCAGCTCTTTCGCTCTTTCTGAACATGATACTGTACCTGTTATGCTTGAACTCAGCCAACTCATGTAGCGTCATCCTTCTCCAGCATYGTCTCGCTCTCTTGCTCCACCTGTGAACATCCAGGGGAAGAGTGGAGGTAGGCCAGTGTCTGAGCGTGCAGCCCACTCGTCTCTCCTCGTCCCCGGGTTGCCTCGGAGCCTGACTGGGGCCCCACTCCGCACTCTGGCTGACGCTCTTGTCCGGCTGCTCCTGCCCTTATTTGGTCTGCAGGCGCAGCTCCTCGCGCAGGCCCTGGAGGTCCCCCAGGCGCAGCAGCATTCCAGGACCTATTGATCTTTAGCGGGCCCAGAGCTCTCCTCCCGCCTCTCTTTCKCGCTCTTCATTTAATTTGAGATCTCTCGTTATTTTTTCTGTTTGTGTGATCTGGACACGAACCAATCTCCATTCAGTTCTTAACGTTTCACTCACACACTCGCTCTCGTGAGWGTTTAACAGAAACGAGGTTAGAGGTGTTTACATAACCATTAATGGAGGCAATTTTTCTTCATCTCTCGCACTCCTCACAGGAACCGTTACAAAAATATCTAATGCAATTAAGTCATCCGTCAAAACACAAGCAGTTCTTATGTGTATATATGCATGACAACAATGTAAATGCACAGTAAGCATTGAAGCAAGACAAGCTAACCTATTATCAAGTTGTCAGCCTTCCCTCTGTGCATGAAGTCTGTTTCCATAATGTGTATGGGGAGGAAGAAAGCCAATCAAAACAATGGATGGCCATTTCTTTCTTTTTTTTAATAAGCCCAATTAGGATGACATTAAAGTCGTTCATTCTCCCTTCGGTGTCGATCTCCTGAAACGGCTAACATACCTTCCTCAAGACGTATCAGTCCGGGTTTGTTTGTACAGTTGCCATGGGGGCAGGTTTTAGGAAGGAGCTGACTCCTASACAAATAAAGGATGTCTGGGATGGTGTGTGTCTGTAGAAGGAGTGTACACACACACACGTCTCCAGATACGTACCTACTTCACATAGAATACTTGAAATTGTCTTRGTCCAACAATACAGTCCAAAACATATTGGAGCAGCGTGAACTTTAACCTTTCCTGRAATATASACACAGTTTACCAATAGWAAAMAGGYATACCCAAACGCGCTACAGCCCAGCTTAAACAAAAGGCTCCGATGGAGACGATTTATGCCGAAACATAAGCCCTTTTGTTTGTTTGTCCCGTCAATAAATCTTTCAGATTTACCCAGCAACAGAGGGCTCCTTTGTCTTCATCCTCCCTGCTAGTCACCAGTTGAAGTATCCTGGGGCAAATGTTTWTTTTTTTTATACATACAGCTTAATTGCATACAGTCATTCCTACGTGGACCACACCAGAACTTAACTACCGTATAACCATGTTGTCACACCAGTGAGAAAAGGAGTCCGCCTGTTATCAGACTTTCCAAAGAGAGAAAAATACAGAAAGTATCAGGCAGAATTTATTAGGAATATAGTACGAAAGAAATCGTAAATGAAAGAAGAAAGACTTGTAGAAAGACTTGTAATAAGAATGTCATTGCAATGTCATCCACTTGAGTTCACATTTGGACAAAGCTAAGATTCTGCACTTGTAGCCCCCCATTTCTGATTCAATATAAACAACTCCAATGTGAGACGGGGATCCTCCAAAAGTCCACGTCTTCAGTCCAAAACCTTTAAAGTCCCCGAAAGTGGTAGCAAAGGCAGACTAGAAATATTTAAAACATTACATTCTATCCTTAATCAATTATGGGTAACGTACATTCCCTTATACTCCATTTTGTTCTCCAGAGCGGGTATCCCTGGTAACACGACAAGGTACCCTTCATAAAGAGCACCTTAAAGTAGTGTAACACACTATAAATGTTTTCTTTCAGTTTTTTTTTTGCATACTGTATGGCTGTTTGGGGCGATTGAGGTGGATGTAGGAAAAGGTGGTGTGAAAAAGTGAGAAGAGAAAAGGCAACCCAAACGGATGGTGGGTGAGAAAATAAGAGTTTATAAAGCAGTGGATCATGTCATCGATTTACAGCTCCATACAAAAGACGTACAAAAAACAGCACCAACAGACACGCAGTGCTCTCACATGCCAGGGTCGTGTTCATTAGKGATAGCAACGGGAAACGTTTGCAACWGAACACRAACATTTGCATTTCTTATCGGACATGTCCAGGTAGTCAGTTTTCTTCTGTTTGGTCCCTAATGAACACGACCCAGGGAAGTGTGAATGAAAAGGGGATGGTGAGAAAAATAAACGACAACAAAACCAACCAAAGACAGAAACCAAAAATAAAGTAATTACATATTAAGGTGCTTAAACAATTGTTCTGCGGTCAGTGTCCTTCCTATGTGAATAGATACTCAATTACACACGAAAAAAAAGGCAAAATAAATTCTTAAAATCACATTCATTTAACACAAAAAGTATGCCTAACAAATGTTATTCAAATACATTGTTACAAGCTATTGCATTGACACTAATCGTTTCATTCATTCCGGACAGTAAAAAGGTCACCGTCAGAATTATCTAGAGAAAAAAACTACTCCAGGAAGATAACTGTATAATTCAAATTACGCCGCTTATCTGATTATATTAGAGTATAGTAAAACATCCCATTTGGACAAAGGCAATGAATGTGGCGACAACATTAGCTATGTAATTCCTAATACAGTATTCAACAGCGATCTTAAAAAGAAAACCTCGTCATAGAATAAAATAACACCATTTCAAAAAGGAGGGTTGTGTTATTGTCGACACCTGAAGGTTTGTTGTATATTGACAAAAGTAAATGTCAGACTTGACTGGGAACAAATTTAGRCTAAGGGGATTTGCTGTGGTTGAAATTAGCCAAAAGCACACTTTACCTTAGGCCACTTCCACTAGAAGAAAGAACACAAAGTAAGCTGAGAAACTTATGTTGCTCTATCCAGAGTTATATTTATGGACGGAGACATCTAAATGACGTCCTCTCAATATTCAATACTTTTCCCATTATAAATATCTTTACATACAAGAAAAGTGGGAAAACGGGTTGCTCTTGCATATGTTTTTCCAACGGTATCAAACTCCTAAAGCCCTATCGACAATCCAATGTAGCTCTCACTTGTAAAATCCGTAGCGTACTCATACATTTCAAGTGAGAAAAAGGATAAAACGCCAAGTCCACCGATCAATAAAATCCCAAATCTATAAATATTATTTCCCATCTAAAGTACAAAATGTACTGTAATTGTTCAAACAGAAGGGCTAAAAATTAAATATTTCCACTTCCACATTTGAAATAACTCGTATAGGAGTTCGCAAACACTATAATGAGAAACTGGAATTGACTGTAGGCCCATAGAGGGCAGATATCCAGAGCCTTCCGGTGCAAATAGAAGGCTCTGCAAATATATTTATACGCTTTCAATATCAATGCATTTGCCTCCAAACATTTCTTACCCTATCCCGTGGTACCCAGCAACACTTTGGGCATCGTGCATTAGACAGCGTCATCATTTTCACTGGGGGAAATAGGTGAGTGTTCCTGTGTTGGTGTATAACATTTATGAAGAAGATTTTTTACTAATAACGCTGTGGTTGTTTCATGTTGCTTATTGAAAGTTGCTGTGGATAAGAGCATTTGCCAAAGGATTAAACATTGAAATGTGTTGCAATGTCCTATGACAATATACTGCTCTGAAAATACCAACCTGCCCCCCTATTACAGATAATACACTTAAGGGGGGGGGGGGGTCTCTGTATTGATTTAACACTGAGGAAAAAGGGGGAAAAAAACATGTCCAAAACCAAGATGGCTGACATGATGACGTCAAGGCAATCCTGAGTGGCAGTTTACTTGGCATCTTTAACTCTTATCTTTACCATATTTGACCTTTCTGAATGTTACACAATCAACTTATCAATGGGTTAAAATATATCTAATAAATCAAATAAGAGCAGATGTCAACACTTAAAGGTGGCCATCTTGYTTGGCTACCATTCCTTCAGTATCTGAGGTGACAGGAATTCAAAAGTATGGATCCCTTCTACCGCTTCTCGATCATTTATAAAATAATTGTTTAATTAGTGGAATAGTCTCCTTTAGAGTTGGCTAGTTAGAGCTAAAACAAAATATTTGTTGTGACATTGTCACACATGCTTGGGCAAGGCTTCTTGGATGACCCGACRTAGTGGGGTCATCCTAGGGTCAGCTCCACCTCCCCCAAATCTTAACCTTAACCATTGGTGGGGAAAGTGCAAAACTGACCCAAATCAGTGTCTGGGAGCAACTTTACTCCGGTKTGGTTGTGTCCAATATGGGTTGTGCTAGAGATGGAAGGGTCCAAGTAAGGAGGGTGTGGGGGTGGATCGGATTCTTCATTATAGTTTCTTGACGTAGTTTCCTGGAAAGGTTCCAAACTGCTTGCTCCGTCGGGAAGTCCCTTTGCAAAAACACAAAAACAGAGATGCCAATTTTCCACTATGTAGACACCCACGGTGACGTTAAAACATCCTTATAGGTCGTAATTGTAAAAGAGAATGTGTTTAATAAAGGCTAATAATAATCAACAATGAAATGTGTCCGTTTACATACTGTAGCCCACTCGAAGTGATTGATTCTAGAATTTCAGTGGTTCTTCTACGCAGAGGGAACTATCCAAATAATTGCTGTATTAAATAGTGTATTCAAATATTGCAAAAAACACAAATGATTCCCTGCACCGTTAAAATAAACCCAAGACCACATTCAAACCAAAGTTTATTTTTCAGAAGCTGYCTGTCTAGTTAGCAGCATTCCTACCAGACTGCAATGTAATCAGGAAATGAAAGATCTCGTCGAGCTAATTGGCAAGATTTCACAGAGGCCCCTTAAAAATCCCATTGCAACATGGCTGGACTTTGAGGAAGGAAGGAAATACAAGGACCTAGAAGTGAGGGGTCAAATTCATTCTCAGTGCAACCAGTCTTTASTGGTAATATCCCCGTTTGGTATCATGCTGAGTGGTCAAAATGGRTTAAGTGGACATTTCAGAGTGGGAGAGGAAGGCCCTGTTCTGAAACAACTCTTACTCCCTAGGCACTTCCCCTAGCCCCGAGTCACTTCCCCTAGCCCCTAAACCCTAGGCACTTCCCCTAGCCCCTAGGCACTTTCCCTAGCCCCTAGTCACTTCCCCTAGCCCCTAAACCCTAGGCACTTCCCCTAGCCCCTAGGCACTTCCCCTAGCCCCTAGGCACTCCCCCTAGCCCCTAGACACTTCCCCTAGCCCCTACTCCCTAGGCACTTCCCCATAGCTCCTAGGCATTTGTAAATCTGAGAGGACTGCATAGATCTAAGTAATGTGGCAGAAATTCCTGCTTGTCTATCAGACTATTACCACATTTCTTATCCTTATCAAAGTCTTTGAGATGTACGCCCTAAGTGCCTATAGGCTAGCGGTTGTTTCAGGATGGAGCTGACGYGTGTTGTACTCAGGGCACAGGCAGTAGATCACACAAGGAACWCGAGCACCACCTACTGGTGAGAGTGGGGTACGAGTTGAACATAAATGCGATTCAGTATCCACTGCTGCAAATCTACTAACTGCAGGGCTCTCCAACCCTGTTCCTGCAGAGCTACCGTCCTCTAGGTTCACTCCAATCCTARTCTAGCACACCTGATTCTAATAATTAGCTGGTTGATGAGATGAATCAGGTTAGTCACAACTGGGGTTGGAGCAAAAAAACCTACAGGAGGGTAGCTCTCTAGGAACAGGGTTGAAGAACCCTCTACTACAGCCTACCAGAGCGTTGGTCTCCAAAAATGCACCCTTCGATCCTCCTTAACCGTGAAACTATTTCCGATCTTCTGTCATGACTGGATAGATAACAACAGCTTTGCTTTTCAACAACCAAGTACTGCGATCCTGTGAGRAAAAGGTGAAGTACTTATTCTCCTCTCTTACCGACAAACCAGCCGTCGTCGCACTTCTCCATGACGTCCACGACGTCCCCCTCCTTCAGCTCCAGCTCGTCCTCGTTACGGGGCAGATAGTTGTACAGGGCCTGGAACCTGGGGGGGACACAACCAGGGCTGTGTGAGAAACGTGGCCCACACCGCTATAGCTTTGTGATAAGATCAATGTTGATGTCGGCAGGTAGCCTAGCGGTTAATTGGACCAGTAACCGAAAGGTCGCTGGTTCGAATCCCAGAGACGACTAGGTGGAAAATGTGCCCTTGAGAAGGGCACTTAACTCTAAGTGCTCTGAATAAGAGAGTGTCAGGTAAAATGTATGTTGATGATAATGTTGATTGTACAAGTGATAAGGGGGCTATGCTCAAATGAAATAAATGTAACGTAGAACATCTGAGATGATGTTGCTGAAGATATTGATGATTACAAGAACGACCGATGGGGCCACAACCATGGAAACATAACCCACTTTGCTACAGTCCTATGATAAGAATAGTATTGTTGTGTCAAGGATTGAGATTCTACTGTTACTTACAGGTCTCCTCCACCATGGAGCGAATCCTGCACAAACCTCTGAGACAGAGAGAGAGAGAGAGAGAGAGAGAGAGAGAGAGAAATAAGTACAGCGTGACAAACAGTTGATGGTGTTGATATAAATCCACTGCTTTGAGAGGCACACTTATCATTTGGCTCCATTCCCCTTTCAGATGAGAACAGAATCAAATAAACCCCCAAATCCACTCCTTAACAAAAAAACACACCCAATCTCAATGTTCAATCCCCCACAAAGAAACAAATGCACTACAATGTGGTCAAACAATATCATGCACTGAAATCCAGGGGTAACCAACAGGGTATTATTAGAGAACAAAGACTACATTCCCCACAATGCACAGCTGCTAGTGTCACGCCCCTACCCTTCGACCTCTAACAGGCGACAGACAGGACCTTCGGGTCGCGACGGGGCTACGGGGGGGTTTACCGTCGACCGCGAGGAGGTCGTGCTTAAAAGGAGGCTGAAAGAACCAGAAATGCGACAACAACAACAACAACAAGACAGACAGCTGTCAGCCTCCATTTTCAGAAAGAACAAGAGCAGCCATTTTGACCACAGAGAATCACTGGTATTGTCCCAAAGGACACCCTGTTCCCTATATAATGCGGCATTTTTTGTTACAAAAGGTAAAGGTTAGTGCATTATATAGGGAATACGTTGTCATTTGACACAAAGACAATTTGGTTGCAAACTCCTGAGCACTCATGCTGTAGGCAAGGGCTGTCTTCCCATGCATACAAAGGCATACACCGTTTATACAGTATAGGTGATTTATACACCTCTTATAGGCTACACACAATACATCTAAAAGAAGCTCACCTAGGTACACACTGGCACTCTCTCATATTAACACGGAGCACATGGGCATCTGCAACCAGACGTCCAACATGCTGCTAATTTACGCAGTGTTATCACACAGCCGCACACACACTTCACTGGTCCAACAGGTGATTCATAAAAATGTATTAGGGCACAACACACACACACAGTCCATCAGGGTTCATTTGAGTTAGCGTTTCTTATAAGTTGTTGTAGCACAATATGAGCACCTGCAGTGTCTTTTACCTTGATCTTAGGAGACCTAGGCTCTGGAAAAGGTACGAGTGGAGGGGAGGGAGAGGAAGGGGGAGGAGAAGAGAGGGGAGGGGAGGAAGGGAGCGCCTGTTGTGCGTCAGGGATGGGGGAGGTCGGAGGAGAGGGATGGGGGGGAGCAGGGGAGACCAGGGGTGGGATGGGCTGATGTGAGGCCAAAAGGGAGGAAGAGAGAGGGGTGGGAGAAGTGGGGGGAGGAGGAGTAGAGGATGGGTGGGAGGTAGGGAGGGGTGAGGTGGTGGGAGGCGGAGAGGTGAGAAGTGGAGAGGAGGGTGAAGGAGAGGAGAGGTGAGAGGTAGAGATGAGGGAAGTGGGGGGAGGAGAGCAGGGTGGCACAATCTGTGGCGAGGAGGAGAGGGGGATTGGGGGAGGGGGAGAAAGACGGGACAGTGTAGGAGCTGTCTCTTATACACATCTAGATGTGTATAAGAGACAGGGGGGAGGGAGGAGGGTGATGGGCTCTAACTGTGCCGGGCTGCACAAAGTGCTGTGACAGCGGGAAGGATAGACATCAGCCTGGGAAGGGAAGGAAAATGTGATACCAATCACACCCAGCRTCAAACCTCGAGCTGAATCACCATTCCAAAATGGAGGTTCATTATTGAAGCATTATTCTGCATAATCAAGTAAACATGAGCCAGAAAAGGCAAGATGTGAAACTACAGGGGTTTAGGGTCAATTCCATTTCAATTCATGACTGAAAAGCCTCCATATATCCAAGCCCTGGTTAACCAGGTCTTTTTAATCATAATAAGTACATCTTAAATATATTATCAAACTGTGTAAAACTGCTTGGAATTGGCTCGGGTTAGGTGTTAGCAAGCATGTGCGTATGCTTCAACGGAGTCTGAAACCTGGTCCACACTTCATGCGCTACCTCTGTTTTCAGTCCCTCTCTGTGGACAGTTATAGTACCACAGTCGTCTTCTTCCTCCTCCTCCTCTTCTTCTTCCCCTCCTATAGCTTCCTCCCCTTCCTCAATGTACAATGTCATCGGCCTCTGAGAACCCGCYGTCCTCCTATTCACCCTTTTTGATTGGCTGTCCTGCGTGATGGACATGGGCTGTGTAGTCACGGGCCTATGAAACTCCGTCTCGAGCCTAACGCTGCTCTGTGATTCGTTGGTCAGTGCCACGTGCGGGGGTTYCACGGCCGGCCTGAGAACCTCCCCYCCGTCTTCGTCACACATGGGCTGATCCAGGATCATAGACAACAACTGATCATAGGGATCTTCCACTTGCTCCTGAAGAGACGGGGGTTCTGTTTCTAGTTCTAGGGATACTGGCTGAGCACTTGACCTGTACCATGGCAACAAATCTGCGTGCGTGTCCGCCGGCTCGGGTTCAGCGCAGAAGAACCCCCCTCTGCCTGCTAGGGACAGTGGTTCGTTCTCTTCACTGTCTCTCAGGCCCCTCTCTTCGAGGTATCCCAGGAAGGTGTCGGGCACGGGGGAGGCGGAGGGAGAGGAGGAGTCAGGAGGAGGGGGCGGAGAGAAAGGAGGGGCTGAGGGGGGGGAGTCTAAGTCAAACAGCCACTGCTTGACAGCCGGGATGGAGGCAGCGAGACGACTCGATGCGTTTCGGGGCGGAGGGGTGAGCCCTCGTTTTGGCGGCGCGGGAGGGCTGGCCCTCCGTTCTTGAGCTTCCAGGAAAGGGAGGCGGCTCGGGGGGATGGGGTACGGCGTAGGTGGTACGGGGCTATTGGAGGAGGGGGGGCCGAGGGCAAGCCAATCGCCGGTGACGGCCTGCAGACGCTGGGTCTTCACAGGAGGAGGGGTGTTGGGTGAGGGGGGCGTGGAGCGAGGAGGATTGTGGTGGTGATGGAGGGAAGGGGGGGTGGGAGAGCTGTCGAATGGCTCCGGAGGGAGAGAGAGAGAGAGAGAGAGAGAGAGAGAAGGGGTATAAAAGAGGAAACTTACACACCAGGAGTGGAGAAGGTGTGAGGGACTGAGGGAAAGAGGAGATGCACACAAACTCATCCACACTCATTCTCCCCTGCCATCCAAACCCAACAGTACCCTCTCTCCATCTCATTTCATTCTCTAGCACATACACATATTTCACCAGGCTCAAAATGTTCTACATGCGTCTGGGTCCACTTGTGTGAAAGCCTCTCCGTTAAAGGGAGAGTACGGAGATTTGCCATATTTAGGTATTTGTTTCCTTACCGTGAAAGCAGTCTGTGGACAAGGAGGAACTGTAATCCACACTCAATATCCCAATTAGCATTGTGATGCTATCCCTTTTGGGTGGACATGACTTCACCTTTAAGCCACAGCATGTCGACAGCTACTTGAGATGGCATGGTACATATGTAGCTTTCTTAAAGGGGAGGTAGTAGGATCCCTAACACATTTACAGCGCTTAGGAAAAGCTTTACACAACGTCCAGAAAGAGGACACGGTGCAAGTGACAAGACTTGCTYGCTCTTTGGAGTTTTAGGCTGGGTATCTTTAATGCACTGTGACAACTGCTGATGGAAAAAGAGCTTTGTATATATTTTGGGGGGTTGATTGATTCAGACTTAAAGGTGGCTTCAGCGATATGACATCATCATACACAGTGGGGCAACTTGTTGCTCGCGGACATAAAAAAACAACAGAATTCAAATCTGCCAAAACACACGGTCACAATTGGCTTACTCCAGCTTGGGCCCTCCCCTGAGGCGTGTCCCAACGGTGGCTGAWTAGTGTTTGGAAGTGTATAACACTAGTTACAGATCTAGGATCTGTTACAGATCTAGCTTCCCCTCCCCCAATCCTAACCTTAACCATTAGTGGGAGAAATGCAAAACTGACCCAAGATCAGCGTCTAAAGGGCAACTTCACCCTGCACCAGATAACACGTGGCTGGAGTAACTTTGAAAATCAGAGGACGGGCTCATTGTAATAGGTAGAACAGAACCCTATCAAACACCTGTTCCAGCCATTACCATGAGCCATCCTCCCTTTCACCAGCCTCCACTGGTGACTAAATACTGTAACAAGTGACCTGCTCATTGGGCGCTGCACTGTGGCTCCCCTCTGCTTCAGCCTAATGTGTGTATTGTATACTGGAGCAGAAGACAACATTTCCAGTCTTTTCTGGACTAATAAAATCATTCTTCTTCTTCTGTCCCTACCTTGGCGGGCRTGGAGCCCTGTGTCCTGTTGCTGGGGTAGCCRTGTGGGTCTGGGTGGTGGGAGGGGGCGGGGCTCTTGGATGGCGAGCGTTTGACGATGTCTATGTAGGCCACGGGGAARATGCCCTGCTTGGTGGTGTCTGGGATCTTCCCCTCGTACCAGTTCTGGTCCACCTGTCTCAGCAAGACTACCCGCTCACCCTGCAGATTGTATACGCAGGTGAACACACACGGACAGACGCACAAATATATGTGCACATCAACGCACACGGGAATTTGAGACACTTCAGTGAACAGACATGCGCATTGAATCATGCACCAACACGCACACACACACACACTCCTCACCTTGCGGAGGGACAGCTCCACGTTAGTGTCAGCGTTGAAGTTGTACCGGGCCACCCCCTCCCCGATCTCTCTGACGTGTGCTGGTGGAGGAGGCCTAATCGGCTGCTGCTTCTCTGGCAACGCCATCTTCTGTGTGTGTGTGTGTGTGTGTGTGTGTTTGGAGAAAGCGCGGGGAAAGCATAGGTCAGAGAAGTTATCAATTAAACTGCAAACTGGGTGATAACACACACACAATCATTATCATCTGAAACACACACACACACACAGGTGGGCGACAGGTAGCCCAGCTGTTAACCTCTTGGAAATAGGGGGCGCCCTTTTCACTTCTGGATAAAATTGTGCCCAATTTAAACGGCCTCGTACTCTGTCCTAGATCATATGATATGCATATTATTATTACTATTGGATAGAAAACACTCTGAAGTTTCTAAAACTGTTTGAATTATATCTGTGAGTAAAACAGAACTCATTTGGCAGGCAAACTTCCAAACAGGAAGTGAAAATTCTGAAATGGGTCTCTGTGAAAGGCTTCGCCTATTCAATTGTCTTGTAWTTATGGATCTGTATGCACTTCATACGCCTTCCACTAGATGTCAACAGGCAGTAGAACGTGGAATGAAGTGTCTAGCCTTCTCTGGGACCGGATGAGAGTCGTTGGAGTGAGAGGTCAGCCATATTGGCAGTATTTGGCTACGCACTTAGGGCTTGTCATATCTTTGTCTGCAATGCGTTAGGTAGACACGAAGAAATGCTCCGTCTTATTGGATATATTTGTGAAAAACATCCTAAAGATGGATTCTCAACTGAGTTTGACCAGTTTATTCGACTTTTATTATCACTTTTTGAATTTTTCGTTCATGCATAAAATCTTCATGGACACGTGAGCTACACCATGCTAGCCAAAGTTGCTAATTCGACAGAAGAAATGGACATTCTAAAACAAAACAACGATTTATTGGAACTAGGATTCCTGGCACTGCATTCTGATGAAAGTTCATCAAAGGTAAGGGAATATTTATGATGTTATTTCGTAATTTTGTGGACTCTTTGGACTCCAACATGGCGGAGAATGGCTGAGCGCTGTCTCAGATTATTGCATGCTGTGCTTTTTACTAAAGTTATTATTTTTTTTAAATCTAACACAGCGGTTGCATTAAGAACCAGTGTATCTTTAATTATATGTGCACCATGTATTTTTCAGCAAAGTTTATGATGAGTTAGATTACGTGGCTGTCTAAAATTTCTCCGGACATTTTGGTGCCATTTGTGACCATGGCGGCAATGTAAAACCACGATTTGTAGCTATAAATATGCACATTTTCGAACAAAACATAAATGTATTGTATAACATGATGTCATAAGACTGTCTTCTGATGAAGTTGTTCAAAGGTTAGTGATTAATTTTATCTCTATTTGTGGGTTTTGTGAAAGCTATCTTTACGGTGAAAGAATTACGTTGTGTGTTGGGCTATTGTGGTGAGCTAACATAAATATATGTTGTGTTTTCGCTGTAAAACATTTAAAAAATCGGACATGTTGGCTAGATTCACAAGATGTTTATCTTTCATTTACTGTATTGGACTTGTGATTTCATGAAATTATATTATAGGTTAAAGAGAGTTGGGCCAGTAACCGAAAGGTCACTGGTTCAAATCCCCAGAGACGGCAAGGTGGAAAAATCTGCCTTGAGCAAGGCTGTTAACCCCCCAACAACAACAACTCAGCTGATTCAGAGGGGTWGGGTTAAATGCGGAAGACATTTCGGGTTGAATGCATTCAGTTGACTAGGTATCCCACTTCCCTTTCACCCCACACACACTCAATGTGCTCTACCTCTATGTAGGAGATGGGGAAGATGCCCAGTCGTCCGCGGTGCTCTCCCTCGTACCAGTTGCTGTCGATCTGTCTGATGATGTTSACCGCGTCGCCCTTCTTGAACGTCAGCTCTCTGAAACAAYGGTCACAAGATGCTTCTTAAAACCCCAAACACCTGTCTCTATGGGCCGGTTTCCCAGATGAAGCATAGTCCTGAACCAAAAGGATCTCTATTGAAATTGCTTTACAATGACATGTATTGATTATATGTGGCCCACGCAGGAATTAAGCCCAAAAACCCAGGCGTTGGCAGCACTGTGTTATAAGGGTACACGCATTGAGTCATATGGAATCGTCAATGTGACATTGTTAACCAGCCAGGAACTAGTCTCGAGCCCAAACTCTAAGGGTATTAAGCCGGAACATTGTGGGAGGCAAGCTGGATGTCTAAGAGACTAGCCAAGCACCATTTTAGTATGAAGAGCAATGGCAGCAACACTCGTCCATGCATGCCTTTCAAGGTCGGGAAATGATTAAGCAGGCGGATGTGAAGGTAAGCAAGTCACTGCTTTTTAACCTAAAATTAATTACCCACTGCACCATACCAGTGTCTATAGTACAGTGTGTGAACAAAGCAATTTTCTACATTACGTAGTAAATAAAATATGAGGTAGAGTCCTAGAAAACCAATTTATCTTTTTGATCCCAATTTTCACTTGTAGACACTGGAATGGGCTGGAGATAACGAATATGAGGTTATTGCCCATAACTGAGGTTAACTTTGGCCCCCTCAAAGAAAAGCGGACTGTCTGTTTTAAGCGCGTGCYCGGCCTACATGCTTCCAAACCAGTGCAGCACACGCCACGGTCCCCGTATCTCCTCATTGCGTTCAGCCGCTCTACTCACTTAGCAGTCTGTGCCTTAAAGTCATATATAGCTCTGGCAGGCTGTTTCTGATGGAGGAGAGAGAAGAGAATGAGTTGGGTCATCTGCTTATGGGAGACCTATGAAGATGGAGATGAGAGAGAGGGAGGGAGGTATATAGAGAAAGGGGAGAGAGCAGTCTTGTGTTACCAGATATGATACAATTATGTTGACATGTAAAGCTCATCAGGACAGTGAAACAATTCTTATTGAATCAATCAACAACTAGGTAGAGAAGAAAACCACCCCTTTGGGCCAGTAGTGTAATAGCGTGTTAAAAATACAATACATCTTCTAAATAGGAGTACCAGTGTTTCCCCTAGAATTGAATAGACGGGGTGTCTAGCTCTTTGGACCCCACCTAAAAGAATGTGGCTTCAATTGAAAATGTTGCAGATTTAATGTGCCCGGAAAATAAATAATCTATGGGAAACACTGGGATGTACGGGTTTAGCTAGTCTCGCGATGCTATACTTCCAAGTCTCATTTATCACTCGGCTATTGGGGCCTCAAAGTTAGTCTGGAAAATCAAAGTTCTGGCTACCTCTCTGTCCGGGGTGGCTCGTCTGGTCTGCCCCCCTCCCCCGTCGCTGGTGGTTGTGTTGTACCCCCTGGAGGCATCCTGCTCTGTGAGGGGGAACAGCACAGGGGTCAGGGGTTATCGTCACGGTCAACAAAACAGTGTTACCATGGCGATGGGACGACACATGCACAGCGACGCCAGGAGGCACGTTCAGAAGGGCGAAACCRCTACAGCATGCTCAGATAGAAATGTATTGTGCAGAAACTGACATGATGGTCTTTTATGCAGAATATCATGTTGGCTCTATTCGTCACATTTCCCATGGGAGGATTCAGAAGGGTGAAATGCGCAGGTGGACATGCAACACTATAGAGCTGACACGAGTGTCTATTCTCCACGATTAAAAGAGGAATGTCCGCTCTATTCAATATATTCTGTGTCTTAGCGTTCTGTAGCGTTGCGGCCTCCCCGAGTAAACCACGTTGGTATACGTAATGGGTGATGGTATCATTCAGGGTAGTGACGTCATCCAGGAAATGAGTGTCGGGCAGGAAATGACTAAATCAAATAATGAATGAATGAAAATGCATTTTATTTCCATTTCGGGGTAAACACATGGTTTGGATAGTGTAGCACAGTATGATTGAAAGGAAAAGCATGCACGTCACAAAACCGGAACAGAACATTTGAACAGAAGAGAACAGAAGGATAAGTCATTTATACCAGCAAGCACATACAGTGAGCTCCAGAAGTATTGGGACAGTGACAATTTTGCTAATTTGTCACTGTCCCAATACTTAGAAATCACTGGACATTCCAAAAATATAATTATCCAATTGATAAATCGTCCATATCGGGATGTCTCATGGTCTGACAAACACACATGGTCTGACAAACAGCAAAAATGGTGCCACTGTCCCAATACTTTGAGCTCACTGTACATTTAAAAAATATTTCAATCCAATTGATAAACCATCCATAACAAAATCATAAATACAAGTGGTTCACCGTAACAAGGCACGTAACAAAGGGGAGGGAAACAATACAGCAAAAAAAGATATACGCCAACAATAACACAACCAAACCTAGTCATGGATGGACCGATACATCTCTAAATAATAGGGAACCAAATACAGTCAACAACAAAATCATTTAACCATATAAGGGAATGAAGAGGAAGCATGCGGTCCCTGGGTGTCTTGAGGATGAGCCAATAGGAACAGGGCTTCTTTAACCTCAGCTCTGTTCATTGGCCCATTGCTGGAGCACAGTGACTGGTAGGAGGGAGGTGGTCACAGGCAGGCAGTACTGGGGGAGTTGAGGAGGGAGAGGGACTGAGGGCTGGTGTGTGTACTGTGTGTGTGTACTGTGTGTGTGTACTGTGTGTGTGTGTGTACTGTGTGTGTGTGTGTATGCTCCACCTGCATTGCCGTTGCCTGGCTCCTCTCCATAGTTGTCATTATTGGAGGCGTCGGTATGACGACTGTAACAGGCACTTAGCGGCGACTGTAGCCGCGGCGACAAGCCGTACACGTTTGGACTCCCGTCGGGGTACGAGGCGTTCGAGGGACCCCCCTTGCGGCTCCCCCTCTGCCCCCGTAACGAGGAGCTCCTCTCGGGCACATCCGGGAGGATCTCAGCCAGTAGCCTCCGAAGGATGCCATCGTCTGGTAGCCTAGCGCCGCTCCGGCCTCGCTCCGCTTGGATGTGTTCGTAGATATCCCTCAAGGCCGCATCCAAAGCTTCATAGACGGCTTCTTTAGACTTGGGCCTGGTACTTCGACCTCCACTACTTCTTCTCGAAGTGGGTGGAGAATCACCCTTTTTCCTCCGGAAAGGCACGGGACTGACGAGGAAGGCCAGCTTGGACATCCCCTGCTGGGTTTGGGCTGCTTGGGACGAGGGGGGTAGAGCATGGTGGTCCCCTCCGTTCCCTCCCCTTCCCCCGTGTCTGGTTTGCTGTGTCTGGGGGGGTTTCTGCCGGAGATCCTGACGGGCCCGCTCCCGCTCGTGGCGCAGCATGGTGGTGAAGCGGGTGTTGGAGGCCGGGCAGCGTCCTTTACACGAACTGATGAGGTGACGGTGCTGGTAGCCCTGACCCTGACCGAGAGACTGATGACTGGGGTTGTGGTGGCTGTGGTGGTGGCGAAGGTGGTGGTGGGAGGAGGGACCGTAGAAGCTCTCGACTGACGAGGTGAGCGAGCAGTGGTCGAAGTCACTCTCGCTGCAGAAGGAGGATCCTTCGACTTGGACAAAGTCACTGAGGTCCGAGGCGGCTGCATCCTGCTCAGACTCAGAGTACTCGGCCCCCGGGACAGCGGCCCGTCGATAAACGAGGGGGTCGGGGAAATCGTGGGAGTCCAGGGCGAGGCGGGGCTGACCCTCGGGCGGGCTCCTCGCCCCCTGGTGAGCGTGATGGGACGTCCCGTTCCCATTCCCGTTGTTAATGTCCTCTTCTAGCAGAGACTCAATGGAGAAACGGCGTTTGGGGTACCCGGGTGTCTCCCTGCCCCCGCCGCCTCCTCCCCCACTACTACTGGCGCGGGACGATGACCCGCCGGGCGTGGTTGTGCCAGACGGGACCTCGCTATCTCCCAAGTCGGGCATGGACTTGGACTTCTGGATGAGTTGCTCGTATGTGGAGATGCGCGTTGGCACCGTATCGCGAGGGACCTCCAGGCCCCACGACGGCCCCCAGGGGGAGAGTTTTCGGGGGAAGAGGTGCGGCTGGCGCTCCAGCTCCAGGATGCGGGCACGGACCGAGCGGATGACGTCAGAGGGCAGCAGCTGGGCGCGGTCGATGTGGTGCATCTTGCGGTAGAGCTTCAGGAAGCCTGGCGCGTCGTGGGCACGTCGCCGGTGCGGGCGAGGCAAGGAGCGGGTAGAGGACGATGCGGTTTGCCCCAATGGGTTGTCGAATACCAGTGACCCGGCGCTCTCCGAACGGGTAGCCTTGTGCCCGCCCGGGTGCCCGTCGTTGAGCAGGTTGTCACAGCTACGCGACCTCAGCTTTGCGGGCGAGGGCGGCGCGTCTTCGGCGCTGCTCCATGTCTCGGAGTCCTGCCGCCGCGTCTGCCAGCCATTCTTGAAGCAGGCGATGCGCTTGAGGGGCGCGGAGGCGGCCCCCGGGTTTGCATCGTCGCCGTGGCGACGGTGGGCGAGGTTGGAGGGCACGGGGGAGAGAGGGGAGCGGAGGTACGGGCCCGGGGAAGAGCTCAAACGGGGGGAGCAGGTCATGTCGCACGCGTCCCCACCTTTCAGACGATCCCATAAACCAGAGCAGCGTGGTAGAGGGGAAAAGAGGAGGAGAGGATATTAACCGCAAAGAAAGTGAGAGGAATAGAGATAAAGAAATAGAGAGGGAGAAATATACGCTATAACAGAGCACTTGAACATACTGTAGCCTTCATCATGCAATGGTGGAGAGGGTGAGAACGAGAGAGAGGCTAAAACAGAGCACTTGAACATCAGTTCCATTGTGCCAATCACAAAGCACAATGGTGGAGAGAGAGACGGGGGGATTTACAATACACAWCTCACATCCTTTTCACGATATACTGTACACAGTGCACAAAACATTAAGAACACCTGCTCTTTCTATGACTGATCCAGGTGAATCCAGGTGAAAGCTATGATCCCTTATTGACGTCACTTGTTAAATCCACTTCAATCAKKGTRGATGAAGGGGAGGAAACAGGTTAAAGAAGGATTTTTAAGCCTTGAGACATGGATTGTGTATGTGTGCCATGCAGAGGGTGAATGGGCAAGACACTGCAACGCTGCTGGGTTTTTCACATTYAACAGTTTCCCGTGTGTATCAAGAATGGTTCACCACCCAGAGGACAYGCAGACAACTTGACTGTGGGAACCATTGGAGTCAACACGGGCCAGCATCCCTGTGGAACGCTTTCGACACCTTGTAGAGTCCATGCCCACGACGAATTGAGGCTTTTCGGAGGACAAAAGGGGGCTGCAACTCAATATTAGCAAGGTGTTCTTAATGTTTTGTCCGTGTACATCGCAACAGAAACAGATGTACAAAAAAATGACAAAACAGTTCTGCTAATTTTTCTGTTGCCGAACTTGACAAAACCTGTTGAACATAATGAACGGAATTAGACAGCCACACAGACTTTATTTCCCAATCCATTCCTGAGGGGGGGGATCCCTGCGGGGGGGGGGTTCACATTTTTGCTCCAGCTCCGGATTTCACACACCTGATTCGACTAACAACGGCGTGGTTATTATGTTGACTTGTCGATTTGTTTGGGATAGTGTGTAGCGTAGCCCGTAATCCTAGCAGGATTTCTTCCATTGGCTGTTTATTTTTATTTCACCTTTATTTCACCAGGTAGGCTAGTTGAGAACAAGTTCTCATTTTGCAACTGCGACCTGGCCAGATAAAGCAAAGCAGTTTGACACGTACAACAACACAGAGTTACACATGGAATATAACAAACATACAATCAATAATACAGTAGATCTTATAAACAGCACGTGGTAAACGAGGTAGGATAAGAGAGGTAAAGGCAATAAATAGGCCATGGTGGCGAAGTAATTACAATACAGCAATTAAACAGTGGAATGTTAGCGCTGGGCTAGGACAAAAAATGTGCACCCCCTGAATTGGACTAGAAAACACTGAGTTAGAACGTTCCCATTAGCTCGTGGACATTGGTCGTTTGTTTACAGTGGCACACAAGGCTATTAGACTGGGCTGGATGCTCCTTGACCTGGAAGAGGCCCTCAGCATAGCGTGAGAAGAGGAGATTTGTCTCTCAGTGGCTTGTGTACGGGTCTGATTGCTGTCGGGCATTAGAGTGAGTGAGCACAGAGAATGTGTGTGTGTGTGGGTGCGCAAGCGTGTGGGGTGGGGGAGGGATCGCTTGCTACAATCTGCAAGGAGAGGTTGTTAAGAAATTGGAGTTTGTGTGTTTTTTGTGTGTGTGCGTCGCGTTTGAGAAAGCTTATACATCGATGAAGAGAGAGGGTTGATTGATTAAGTGCGGGTGTTGTTGTTGTGTGTGTGTGGTGTCGTGTGAGTGTGTGTGTGTATTGTATGTTGTTCTGAGAGTGCTTATACAGTCGGAAGAGAGGTGAGTCTGATTGTATTGAGAGTGGTGTGTGTGTGTGGTGTGGGTGTGGTGTGTGTTGTGTGTGTATGTTTTGAAGTGCTTATACATCGGAAGAGAGGGAGGTTGATTGTATGAGTGTGTGTGTGTGTATATCCTTTATGGGTTTTTGTTTTCTATTCATGGCCGGTTTCTCAGGTGCAGGCTCTATAGGGTTTCCAGTGTGTGCAAATGTGTGTATATGCCGATTTATCGTGTGTGTGTGTGTGTCTGTGTGTATGTGTTGGAGCAGTGCTTAACATCGGAAAGAGAGGGAGGTTGATTGTATTGAGTGTGTGTGTGGGTGCGTATGTTTTGAGAGTGTTTATACATCGGCAAGAGAGGGAGGTTGATTGTATTGAGTGTGTGTGTGTGGGTGGTGTGTGTGTGCGTATGTGTTGAAGTGTTTATACAGGGCGGAAAGAGAGGGAGGTGATTTATTGGAGTGTTGTATATTTCCTTTATGGGTTCTCATTCATGGGCCGGTTTCCTCAGGGGTGCAGGCTCATTATAGGCGTTCCAGTGTGTGCATGTGTGTTATATTGCCTATTTTGTGTGTGTGTGTGTGTTGTATGTGTTTGAGAGGCTTATACATGAAGAGATGGAGGTTGATTGTATGAGTGTGTGGTGTGTGTGTGTGTTGTGTGTATGTGTTTGAGAGTGCTTTATACATCGGAAGAGAGGAGGTTGATTGAGTGTGTGTGTATATCCTTTATGGTTTCTCATTCATGGGGCCGGTTTCCTCAGGGTGCAGGCTCTATTAGGGTTCCAGTGTGTGCATGTGTGGGATATGCCTATTTATGTGTGAGTGTGTGTGCACATACATCGCCTCTGTTTTGACATTGTGTGTGTGTGTGTGTGTGTGTGTACACACCTTTGGCTCTGGAGGGGAGGAGTGGAGGGCAGGTTTCCTCAGGTGCATGCCTTGTTAGGGGTCCAGTGTTTTGAATGTATGTTACGTTATGTATTGTACCAGTATGTATGATGTATGTATGTATGTATGTACCAGTAGGGATGTATGTATGTATGTATGTATGTATGTATGTAGTAGTATGTATGTATATATATATATGATATATATGATATATATCTACTATATATATATATATATCTCTCTGTGTGTGTACCTTTGGCTCTGGAGGGGGAGGAGGGGGAGGAGCGTGTGGCTGGTTTCCTCAGTGTGCTGCTGCCTCTGTAAGGGTCCAGTTGTTTTGGGGAGACCTGGTTCTTGCCCTGGTCACCCGACGGCTCCGACTTCCTCCTCTTCCTGTAGTCACTGGCAGCACTGAAAGTGATAGAACACACGGTTTTAAAGCCACATTCCACAGTCTGTCACCTGTTCAGCCATTATTTCTAAATCAGTCATTACTTCAAGGCAGGAAGTAAGTTCCCAAATAATTCGAACGGGGCCTGTGTTTCAGCCCAACGGAAGCCCCACCACTTTGTTTGGGACAAAACAAGATACGATGGGACAYGTTTGCCAACTACTCTCACACTTCAATTACTATTTCAATTCAAGGAAATATTACAGATTGTTCCTTTGACCCAGTTCATATAATATCCTGGGTTATAATTCCCTCTGGTATAATAGCGGTCATCGCCCTTTTGTGGTTCAACAAAGAGACCCTTAGCAAGGAACAAAAGAAAGCGGGAAAATAGACCTTTAAAAGAACAAAGCTAAGTTGTTGAACTTGACTAATTCATGTAAACGTCATCGCCGTCGATTCAATTCACATTAGGATGATGGAGCACGACTGCTATTGCTCCTTAACAACGCCCTAGACCTGGATTACACATGCCCCCTGGCGACGAGAGAGTCGWGTCCGGGTTCGGCCGACTGGCTGTAAACCTCTCAACTGTCCTGTCAATACATTTTTTTTTTAAAAAGCCTTCAGATCAAGACTTCTAGTGTGGGTTAAACAGGCTACTAGTTCTTTCAACTACACCGAATACAATCCCAGTCAGTCTTCCATGAATAACATCCTCTTTTCAACCATCTCGGAGCAAATCGAACTGATTAAGCCTAGCATCGGTGAAAGGGAATGGGAGGCGGAGGGGGACAGGGTTGAAGGACAGAATCAATAGGCTGAGTGGATAATGTATGCAGGGTTGGGGAGTGTGTGTGTGTGTGTGTGTGTGTGGGGAGAGTCAGCCGTCACACACACACATTGACACAAACCCACCCCGACGTATGTTCAATCAACAGAGCTACAAAACACTGAGTGTCCTTGTGAAGGTGATAATATGAGAGAGAGAGAGTTTGGGACGCCGTGCCGCTAGAGCGAGAGGGAGGAGGGGGAGAGAGAGATGCAGAGAATAAGAGAGAGAGAGAGAATGAGAGAGAGGGGGAGGAGGGGGAGAGAGCGATGCAGAGAATAAGAGAGAGAGAGAGAGAGAGAGAGAGAGAGAGAGGGAATTGAAGACTCACCTCGCCGGCCTCTCTGGAACCCGGTCAGCAGTCGGAGTGAAGTACAGCGCCGTCTGAAAGAGGGCAGACAACAAAAAAAGGGAGGGAGAGGAAGAGTGAGAGCCGCACGAACAAAGACTGGTGGAGGAGGTGGTGGCGGTGGTACACACAATGCTCAGCTCGCACGCCGCCACTACCGCCGCGGCGCCACGCTCAAAACGCTCCCCCGGCTGACGGCATGACGGAGGTAGGTTCCACATGGCGTGTGTACRGAAGCTCGGATGGGCCTACCGGTGGCGCTGAGAGCAGTGACCGCTGATTCTGTTGAACTCTGACCTTGGTCTGTTTGAGGGGTTCTTTCAGGAGGGAGAAAGGACACGAGTGAAGTGAAGCACTAAAGGGGAGAGCGAGAGAGGAGCTCTTTCACGYTTTGAGATTAAGACGCGCCCCTGGAAGACCCGAAATGGACTCTTTGGATCATTGGATTAGCTCCATGTGGTAACAAAGTATAAAACGCAGCAGTTTCTACCCTATGCTACAGACCTGAGCCCTGTGCTGATCTAGGATCAGGTCCTCTCTGTCCATATCATCTTATTCGTTTTGATTCCAACAGGAAAACTGACCCTAGATCAGCAGATACATATTGAATCCCAAAGCTGACCTATTCAAATAAGAGCTTTACATGTGACATGATATACATGGGTTGACAGCAACCTTTACAATTTATACAGTCTTGAGATTCACATCAATAATACGCTGTCAACAGATCAATTAGATAGCGATATAGCGAGAGAGAGATAGATAAATTAATAGACATAATTGATAGACAAGAGAGAGATCATGATTAGAGTAAGTTTTTCACGAGTATATTGGAAATACATAAGTGCAGTACTGTTTATGCTGTTATATTTAAGCAATAAGGCACGAGGGGGTGTGGTATATGGCMAATATACCACGGCTAAGTGCTGTTCTTGGGCACAACACATYGCGGAGTGCCTGGACAAGACCCTTAGCCGTGGTATATTGGCCATATACCYCAAACMCCCAAGGTGCCTTATTGCTATTATTAACTGGATACCAATGTAATTAAAGCAGTAAAAATACATGTTTTGTCATATCCCTGGTATACAGTCTGATATACCACGGTTGTCAGCCAATCAGCATTCAGGGCTCAAACCACCCAATTTTATAATGAAGACATAAGGCCCGAGGAGGTGTGCTATATGGCCAATATACCACGGCTAGGGGCTGTTCTTAGGCAAGACACAACGTGGAGTGTCTGGACAGAGCCCATAGCCGTGGTATATTGGCCATATAACACAAACCCCTGCTATTATAAACTGGTTACAAATGTAATTAGAACTGCCAATCACCATTCAGGACTCGAACCAGCCGGTTTATACCTAGTAATAACACACTGAAATGAGTCACTAGCAGAGCGGCCATTGTAAATACAGGMAGTTGAAGACGCAATAAAGAGATGACTATGACTGATAAATGACATATGACTGATATGGATGCTGAAAGATGAAAATGTCCTGCTATGGTGTACTATACATGGTGACAACTGTCCCCATCAGTCCTCTAGTGACATAGGGACAGTGTAATTACAATGGAGGTACATGTTGTGCCTGTGTCGACGTAAGGTGGCCTAATAAAATGTATAGTCACAGTAAGCATGGTAGCTTTCATCCAAATCACACAACATGTAGGTGATCAGTAGTAAAGCAATTTAAGACTACAGTTGATTAGCAAGGTTTGCGTTAAACTCTGCTTGTAMTCTCTTGCCAACTCCTTATGGAATTGCCGTGCCTAGGGTTGCAAAATTAGTCTCTTTCCCCAAATTCCCTCGTTTTCCAGAAACCCTGGTTAGAGGATTCCCGGATTTCCTGCTTCTTCCCTCGATATTCCAGGATTCTTCCATCCAGGGTTTCTGTAAAACTGGGAATATTGGGAAAGTTACTAGGATTTTGCAGCCTTAGTCATGCCTAACGAGTTTGGCGTGACAAGGAGTTGGCAAAACAGCACAGAATTATCTAGAACCAGGCTATTCAACTCCCTCCCATTCCCACAATGCTGATGAATGCCAATGTTTACCTCGGTGAGTCGGCCAGGGCAGATGTCTGGATTATAATCCAGACGTTTTTTAGGAGGCTTGAGCCCCAAGCAGCGGTGAGGAGGAAGAGGAGGAGGAGGAGGTGAAGATGGAGTGGTGGAGGAGAGGCAGTGGCGTCATGGGGGGGAGAGAAAACGAGGCGGAGAGAGGAAAGTGACATCCGTTAGAGCACACAGAGGAACTGAAGACTGACGAGTTTCAGACACGCTGCACACACACACACACACACACGCAAATCCATATTATGCACACAAACACACATTGCAGTTATGATTAAGCCAATTTGAACACATCTAGTACATTATGTGAGCTCCAACACACACTCACTACTGCTAGGCACATCTACAAACCCATAACCATAAAGCAACACACACACATGCAGATTGTGAGAGCAAGAGGCAGAAAGCAGAGTGAAAGGGCATATATGCACTACAGTGCAGTGATTCGGTCGTGAAGACAGACTAGCTAAAACATGACGTTGGTGGAACCATCCCTCTCAAAACTAACCTCCAGCCATGCGCATTAAGGAACCTTTTCTATGTTCTCTAGGGTTTATTCAGTGGTGTGGTCCGAGTGCAACATAAAGAATATTACAGCTAGAAATGTGGTATAGAAMTCTGATCGCTTCTTATTCTGCGTGACATCAGTCGTGTCTTTTCTAGACTGCATATTTCTAGCTGAACATTCCGAATAAAGTCAATTTCCTCGACCTAACAACAGACCAACTCAGAACAAACAGAGTGTTTCTCGCCCTTCTCCCCAAAAGTGTGCACTTGTACACTTCCTCTCATGGATTTCCAAAGGAATGGGACTGGTGCAAGGAATATGGTGGAACACGGGAACTCAATCCAGCCCAAGTTTAAACCAATCCACTACCTTTAAACCCTTAGGTCGCCTCAAGTTTAGGAGGAGTGAACGAGTTGACACTTTGGGAGAARGGGTAGGAACCAAAATGTCTAAACTAGCAAACAGAAAGAAACCACACAAGCTGCAACAAACAAGAGGAGCATGAAGAACGGTGCAGAACGATGCTCTGACCRGATGCTGCCGATTCATTTGTCGATTTTAGCATGTCATTTCGATTGATCTCTGTTCTGCTCAGTTCTACCAGCTGCTCCACTAGCTTATCAACAACGGTAAGCACACACTGCAAAAGAACCTGCATTTTGTTGGTGAAAAATAGGAAATTATACAAATGTAGAAAAAGAGGTCCCCCTTTGTAGGAGGATTTTGTGATAAAAAAAAGAAGACCAATCCATATTAATTTGGGACTTCCGTTTTGTTTTGCAGTGGTTTCGAGCTTTCAACGTGTCGCAGGGCCAGCTGATAACGAGACAGCCACACTACGCAAAACCAACTGACCAAGACGCAGAGACACAAGCAGACCAGCCACAAGGAGCTACACACAACAGGCGACCACCACAGCACCCAGCACCCAACAGCATGCCGAAGCAACTACAACAGGAAGGACCCCCAGACTCCGCTCCCGGAGAGTTACTGGCGTGCAGGCCTTTGTTCCAACTCAGCACTAACACACCTGATTCGGGCCAGTCTCTGTCCAGACTGAAGACCGATTATGCTCTAGTGCTGCGTTGCGAAATAAAACAAACAGCCTTTCGTGTGAATCAGGTGTGTTACTGCTGGGCTGGAACAAAAGCCTGCATACCCAACTAGCTCTCCAGTCCGAGAGTTGGACGACTCCTGGACTACATGATTCCCACCCAGCTACAGTGGGGTGAAGMCTAAACGGGTAGAGGGGAGTGGGGGAKAGAGGGGTATACCTAAGGCGTGGGGTGCCGAGGTGGGAGTTACGGACCCTCACTTACCGGACGGCCGAACTCCAGCTCGGAAAAGAACTTATACCAAGGCTCGTTCTCTAAATCTATGTCATCTGGGTTTAGCTTATAGGTCTGGAKAGAGCGGAGGGTGACAGAGAAAGAGGGAGGGAGAGAGAGGAGGAACAGAAAGCACAGAGAGAAATATGGATCTCGTGGTTAGGATAGGGTGTGCAGCGCAAAGCTGCAGGGGTTGATGGGTAAAGAAGGGTGGGTCCAGATGGAGAGTTTAAMACCAGGGTAAAGAAACAAAAACAGTGTTGCTAACCAGGGCACACACACCATTACACCCCCAATTTTTTTTGGGGGGGGGGGCGAACTATGACGCTTGTCAAATAGAAASTATTGATGTGCAATTCATTTTACTCGGTTACTTTTCATATTTCTCATTCAAATAATGGAAAAAGGGATACAAAGTTGAATGGGTTGAAGGAGAATGGTCAATTAAATTGAGCGCTGAAAGACATGACATTGGCTCATAAAGTGTCCTGAGGCTAAGAAGCTGAACAGTCCTGTATGAAAAGTGTCTTTGCTGCTTTTAGTGTGTGACAACACACATGCTCTCTTCACCAGTCACTCACTATAATGTACCAAACCAGAGCAGAAAAAAGTGTTGTAATGTTTAAACTATTCCAGCAGAGGGCAATATCTTCTTGTCATAAAGCCTTTTACAACTCTGGTTCATTTCAGCACACCTGGGCCACGTTCAGTGGCCGAACGTGATCAAACGTTCAGTGGCCGAACGTGATCAAACGTTTCAGATAGAAACCCCATGAATAGAGCCAACGTGATTCCTTATTCTACATGTCAGAGAGTCACGTTTGTTCTACAAAGCATACTTCTATCTGAACATTCCAAAACGTTACGTTCTGTTGAACGCGCCCCCCAGTTGAGCGCAATACGTTGCGCGCGCCGTTCTTCAACTGTCTTCGAGGTTCGTTTGCTCTCGTTTGGTCGGTGTGGCGGCGTGTGACCTGATCAACATGGTTATGACCATTCTGAACTCCAAACTTGTGCAGCACACATCATACAAAATCGGCCCTCTGGGAAAGGACAATCACACCATTCAACTGATTGTTCGGGAACAGCAGCATATCCATTGAATTAAACGCTGCAGACCACTTCATCCCGCTGAGCGTGGCACTGAGTAAGTGAGGTAAAAAARTAACGTTGGTTTAACTGTTAATAAATTATTTGGCTGGATTCTTTCTAAAAGTCTCATTTAAACCTTCACCACGTACTCTGCCCAATACGCGGTACTCTGAGTTTACTATTAAWGTTCACTTTTATACCTGCAGCAAAACTCACCTTAACTGAACATACAGAAACTCTCGCTCTCCCACCTCCTCTCCTGAMGGACTACAGCGAGAACGACTCCTACACACCAGTCCCGGGGCTTATTCCTCAGTCACTTTCAATGGAGGTTTACCTTGGAGCAGAGGGGTGATTCACTGCAGTGCCCAGCACACTGCAGGCTGGCTGTGACATTTACCACCCCCAGTGTCTACTGGGAAATGTAGTTTATGAGCTGCTGGGGGAAAAGGCTGCCCACTTTTATTGGAGATCTTGGAAGTGCTTTTTGTATTGGACTKGCAAAACAGCTACTTTAGCTCAGGAAGAGGTGAATTGCACTGTGGAGGGGAGTGTAGTCTCACTGATATCTCTCTGTCTAATTGGAGTATATCTGACCTCCTTAGGCGGTCCATAAWATTAATAGGAAGGAGCTGAWCGGGAGGCGGCTCAATGTGGGCCGTGCCCAGAAGAAAGTAGAGCACCAGACGGCTACAGAGGTCAACCAGCCGCCCCCCTCTGGCTACTTCATGCCACAAGGCCAGAACACTGGTGCCTTTTACCAGCTGGCTCAGCTGAGCCCCAGCCCTCGCTGGGTGACCCACGTCTAGGAGCTATTTAAAGGGATACTTTGGGATTTTGGCAATGAGTCAGACACATTTTTATGTCTCTGTGTCCAGTACGATGGAAGTTGGAGGTAGTTTTGCGAGTCAATGTTAACGAGCGTTAGCACAATGACTGGAAGTCTATGGATACAGCATCTGCTAGCATGCTAGTAGCTACCCACAGACTTCCAGTCTTTGCGCTCACTGGCAGTGATCAGACTCCACAATCCAAGAAGTGGACCACAAGATGTTAATAACAGCCTTCTTTGTGGAAGGCCRTATCCAGACAGAGGTGTGGATGTGTGTGAACTAGTTTCTCATCAGCAGCGGAGAGACCCGCACCACGACCAGAAACACACACACACGAAGGTGATGTGATGAAGGCTAGAAAACATGGTTTATTGTGGCTTTCTTAGAGAGAAGCAGGGAAAGAGACAGCATAGTTGGGATGCATAAGGGAGCCTATAGTTCACCCTGCATTACAGACTTCCCTGACTCAGTGATATTCCCCCACGCCTGCTCCTGTGCTCTACTTGGATTAATTCCCACATTAGTGTGTGTGCCAAATGGCTCCCTATTCCCTACACTATAGGGCAGATGACCCAGACTTTGAAGAACACTGCTATAGGGAATTGGGTGCCCGGCAGGAAGCAATGTAGTTCTGGAGAACCTGTCTAAAGAGATTAAAAGGGACAATACAACAATTTTTATCTCAATATCAAATCATTTCTGGGTAACAATTAAGTACCATACTGTGATCGTTTTCAATTAAAATGTTCAAAAAGAAACAAAAAATAGCTTCTTAGCTAAAATACATTTCTCAAGCAAGAAATTAGCTAGCTGTCTGGGAGTGGTCTGAGTGGGGAGGGGAAAACTGAAAACAAACTGTTATTGGCAGAGGTTTGGAACTCTCTTTCTTATTGGTCTATTAACTAATTTACCACCTGGTGATGTCACCAGGCAGGCCAAAACTCCCTCCCACCAAAACAGGCAGAAATTTCAGGCAGCCTTTTCAAACAGTTCTTACACTAAAAGGGCATTATCATAATTTCCACAGTTTTATTCCAACCTCATAGTGTGGAAATATATATAAAACACAGGAAAATCATGTTTATGATTGCAGAAACACGCTTTTGACTGCTTTAAGCTAAACAACATCCTTAACTTCAGAAGAGTTCCTCCTTTCATCCCCCTCCTCCTTTACCTCTTTCTCCTAACCGATCACCCTCAAGTCCATAGAGCAGACAGACTAGCACGTGGGTGGCCGACCCTCCTCCTGGAGAGCTACCCTCCTGCAAGACGTTGCTCCAAACCGAATCAGGAGGGTTCACAACAGAGTTGGAGCATAACCCTGCATAGCGACAGGATCTCCAGGAGGAGGGTTGGCCAGTCCAATACAGCTCATACAATACACAACTATCCCTCACTTCACCTCTTGCCCTCAATTTCATGTAGCAAATAGCCCCAGCCTCACCAATACAATGGGTGACAGACAGACAGGGAGTGAAAAGAAGATTCCAACCCTTTGCCTTTGTGGTCCATTTCATATTTTTTTTTAAAGGTCACTGAAATGCTTTATGAGGAAACCCTAGAGAAACTAAATTATATAAAAATGATATTCTACAACGGGTTGGTCAAAACAAGCATTGTGATTGGTTGAGATGCGTTCTAAGGCATACTAAATAAACAGTTCGGCACAGGTAAGCCTTTGACGCCAAAAAAGGCATCTTGTTTTCTGTTCCATCTGAGAAATCCCTGCGCATCCACTGTACCATCAGCCCAGACAGCCAATCCATTAACTTGATCTCCACTGTAAAAAGCATCTCGACATTATTTCCCCTTGCTCCTAGCCTAGCCAYAATTGCTTTATTTGGGCTCCGCTTTAGTTTGACCGCATCAGGAAGGTGATTGCGTGAAACCGAAACCATTTAAAAAGGAGTGAACACTGTCTGTTGAATAAATGAAAATGGGTRCACTTTATGAAAATCTAAATATAAGCTTGCTTCTAGGCCTTCAGAAAGCATTCAGACCCCTTGACCTTTTCCACATTTTGTTACGTTACAGCCTTATTCCATAATTAATTAAATTGTTCGTTTTTTTACTAATCAATCTACACACAATACCCCATAATGACAAAGCAATACTTTTGGCAAATTTATAATAAAAATAAATACATGGAAATTTGACATTTACATAACTATTCAGACTCTTTACTCAGAACTTTGTTGAGTTTCTCCCATTCTTCTCTGCAAATCCTCTCAAGCTCTGTCAGGTTGGATGGGGAGTGTTGCTGCACAGCTATTTTCAGGTCTCTCCAGAAACGTTCGATCGGGTTCAAGTCCGGGCTCTGGCTGGACCACTCAAGGACATTCAGAGACTTGTCCCGAAGCCCCTCCTACGTTGTCTTGGCTGTGTGCTTAGGGTCATTGTCCTGTTGGAAGGGGAACCTTTGCCCCAGTCTGAGGTCCTGAGCGCTCTGGAGCAGGTTTTCATCAAGGATATCTCTGTACTTTGCTCAGTTCATCTTTTCCTCGATCCTAGTGTCCCAGTCCCTGCCACTGAAAAACATCCCCACAGCATGATGCTGCCATCACCATGCTTCACCATAGGGATGGTGCCAGGTTTCCTCCAGACGTGACGCTTGGCATTCAGGCCAAAGAGTTCAATCTTGGTTTCATCAGACCAGAGAATGTTGTTTGTCATGGTCTGAGATTCCTTTAGGTGCCTTTTGGCAAACACCAAGCGGGCTGTCATGTGCCTTTTACTGAGGAGCTGCTTCCGTCTGGCCACTCTACCATAAAGGCCTGATTGGTGGAGTGCCCAGAGATGGTTGTTCTTCTGGAAGGTTCTCCCATCTCCACAGAGGAACTCTGGAGCTCAGTCAGAGTTACCATCGGGTTCTTGGTCACCTCCCTGACCAAGGCCCTTCACCTCCGATTGCTCAGTTTGGAAGCTTTAGGAAGAGTCTTGGTGGTTCCAAACGGATTCTATCTAAGAATGATGGCGGCCACTGTGTTCTTGGGGACATTCAATGCTGCAGAAATGTTTTGGTACTCTTTCCCAGATCTGTGCCTCGACACAATCCTGTCTCGGAGCTCTACGGACAAATCCTTCAACCTCATGGCTTGGTTTTTGCTCTGACATGCACTGTCAACTGTGAGACCTCATATAGACAGGTGTGTACCTTTTCAAATCATGTCCAATCAATTGAATTTACCACAGGTGGACTCCAATCAAGTTGTAGAAACATCTCAAGGACGATCAATCGAAACAGGATGCACCCGAGCTCAATTTTCGAGTTTCAAACTTGTTTTCGCTTTGTCATTATGGGGTATTTTGTGTAGATTGATGAGGGAAAAAGGTCATTTTAAAATAAGGCTGTAACAAAATTTGAAAAAGTTCCCTAAAAGAGCATCTATATCATTCATATTCAAAGGCCACTTTTTTGAGGATGCATCCCCCCTCGAGCTTAAAAATAACACTTATATAATTGCTTTCCTACTCAACCTTAACAAGCATATCCGCGCAAATTAGCAGTAAGTTAGACCACTTTAGAACACGTAATAGAAATGTGTTTATCCCTCTAATGGTTCAGGTACAGTACCTCTAAAGGCTTCTTCCTAGAGCGTAGGTCAGGGGTCTCCGACTCTGTCCCTGTAGACAGAGCCTTTGTGTGTAGAGGGTTTTGTTCCAACCCAGCTCTAAACACATCTCTGATACGCTCTGGACCTTAATATCTGGAATCGGGTGTATTCATGCTGGGCAGGAACAAAATCCTACACATCCATTTAGCTCTCCAAGACCGAGAGTTGGAGATCACTCACTTACTCGGAACCAAGGGTGCTGTAGAGGGTGATTATGGGTAATGGAGTTTTATTAAATGGCTTGGATAATGACAATGTAGGCCAGGGGTGTCAAACTCAATTCCTGGAGGGCCGAGCGTCACCGGGTTTTCGTTCCTCCCTTGTAGTTGATTGATTAGTTAGGAACTCCCCTCACCTGGTTGTCGGATGAATTTATTTATTTCCGGCAGTCTAATTGGACACCAATTTAATGGAAATAACAAAAAAACAGCAAACACATGGCCATCCAGGAATTGAGTTTGACACCCTGATGTAAGCTAATAAACAAAAAGTGGCAGACGTGCTTTTGGGCACTCACCGGCCTCTCCTGCTCCAGAACGGATGATTTCCCGGGCTCGTACTCAAAGATACTCCGGGGTTCAGCGCGGTACTTTCTAGTGTCCACTTTCCTATCGGGAGGACCCCACTGATTCCTGGTCAAAATAAATAAATAAAGACATCAGTGTGATCTTGGACCTAGTTTAAGATGTCAAAGCCACACCACTAGCCTAGGTATAGGCTCTAGGGCTAAGGTTACCCCTAAGGTGAGGGTCTCAAGGGACTAGGTAAGGACTAAGCCTAGGTCCAAGGCCCATGTCTAGGCCTACATTGCAGACTAGCCTAAGTCTAAGCCTAAGATGCAGACTAACTAGCCATTGGTTTAGGACCAAGCGAAAGAAAAACCAGACCGCGATGTGTCTTACATGGTGTCGGGCGAGTCTCGCTCCCGGTCGCTGTCTCTGGACCTCAGCTGTAGGAGGGAGGGCTTGGGCGGGGGTGGCGGTGGCACGGGGGAGGGCTCCCTGAAGGTCCCGGGGCCTCCGTTGTCCGACGGGCTCTTGGCCAGGGGCCGGTACGTTTGTGTCCTGGGGGGAGGGTACGCCATGGTGGGGTTGGAGGACTGACCATATGTGTCTAGGGGGGGAAGGGGAGAGAGATAACAGAGAAAGGACGGGGAGGGAAAATAGAGAGAAAAAGGGGGAGGAAGAAGAGAATGAGGGAGAGAGAGCGAGAGAATGCAGGAGAGAGAGACCGAGGAAGGAGAGAGAGAAAGGATGGGGAGGGAAAATAGAGAGACAGAAGGGGGGGTCGTAAACTAAGTATTCTTGCAAGTCAGGTGTTTGAACACAGGACAACGTGACAAACCAGTAGCATACGTTTGAATCTTCAAAAAAGAGATCTTCGAGATTCTTACCGCTGTCACCGATGACAGTGTATGTGGCGTTGCGCGTGTCGGCATAGTCGTCATCTGTAGAAACACGGAAGGTGAGCAGAACAACACACACACACACACACCCTGCTGAGAGTGCCCTTTTCCCTGCATCCATTTGTGCGCACACATACAGATTCCCTACTTTCATCACTGCAGAAATATTCTGCCCGTCTCAGGGAAAAACTCAGTGGGCAAACTAAGGCTCCCTAGGTAGCTTATCAGCAAGGTGAATACTGAAGATCAAAGTATAAGGACCCAGGAGAACGAAGGGCTGACTATTGAAGTTGTCCTTTGAGAACTACAATGAGCTGTGTGTGTGTGTGTGTGTGTGTGTGTGTGTGTGTGTGTGTGTGTGTGTGTGTGCGTGTGTGTGTGTGTGTGTACATTGTTAAGAACAAACATGCCTTGTATTGACTATTTGATTTGGTGAAGCCCACACAACGGAGCAGAGATCGCGGCAGTGCATCTGTAGGTTCGATTAGACACCGCTTCTCCCACTCAATCCCTCTCTCTCTCTCCTTCCCCTTTCTATTGCTCTCCTTCCTCTTTCTATTGCTCTCGTTGTATTCGTCTCCGTCTCTCCCCTTCCACACTCTCTCTCTCTCTAATGAGTTCTGGCTCTGTGGAGCTGTAGTGTTCTGGCTCAACAAGGGCACACAGAGAGAAACCCACACACACAAACACAATACATGCATGTCCATCCACACACACACACTACATGACCAAAAGTATGTGGACACCTGCTYGTCGAACATCTCATTCCAAAATCATGGGCATTAATATGGAGCTGCTATAACTGCCTCCACTCTTCTGGGAAGGCTTTCCACTAGATGCTGAAACATTGCTGTGGGGACTTGCTTCCATTCAGCCACAAGAGCATTAGTGAAGTCGGGCACCGATGTTGGGCGACTAGGCCTGGCTCCCAGTCCGCGTTCCAATTAATCCCAACAACGTTCGATGGAGTAGAGCTCAAGGCCAGTCAACTTCTTCCACACCGATCTCAACAAACCATTTCTGTATGGACCTYGATTTGTGCAGGAGGGTATTGTCATGCTGAAACAGGAAAGGGCCTTGCCACAAAGTTGGAAGTAGAGAACCGTCTAGAATGTCATTATATGCTGTAGCGTTAAGATTTCCCTTCACTGGAACTAAGGGGCCTAGTCCGAACCATGAAGAAACAGACCCAGACCGTTATTCCTCCCCCACCAAACTTTACAGTTGGCACTATGCATTGGGGCAGGTAGCTTTATCCTGGCATCCGCCAAACCAAGATTCGTCCGTCGGACTGCCAGATGGTGGAGCGCGATTCATCACTCCACAGAACGTGTTTCCACTGCTCCAGAGTCCAATGSCGGCGAGCTTTACACCAATCCGGCCGATGCTTGGCATTGCGCATGGTGATCTTAGGCTTGTGTGTGGCTGCTCGGCCATGGAAACCCATTTCATCAAGCTCCCGACGAACAGTTCTTGTGATGGCGTTGCTTCCAAGAGCAGTTTGGAACTCGTTAGTGAGTGTTGCAACCGAGGACAGACTATTTTAACGCGCTTCAGCACTCGGCGGTCCCGTTCTGTGAGCTTGTTTGGACTACCACTTCGCGGCTGAGACGTTGTTGCTCCTAGACGATTCCACTTCACAATAACAGCACTTACAGTTGACCGTGGCAGCTCTAGCAGGGCATAAATTTGACAAACTGACTTGTTGGAAAGGTGGCATCCTATGACAGTGCCATGTTGAAAGTCACTGAGCTCTTCAGTAAGGCCATTCTACTGCCAATGTTTGTCTATGGAGATTGCATGGCTATGTGCTCAATTTTATACACCTGTCAGCAACGGGTACGGCTGAAATAGCCGAATCAACTAATTTGAAGGGGTGTCCACATACATTTGTATATATAATGTACACACATGATGCATGCATACACACACATACACAGCCCAGGTGTTTGACCAATCTTGGTGAACAGCAAGGAAAGACAGACCGTAAAGTAAGCATTTCACGGTAAGGGCTACACCTGTTGTATTAGGCGCATGGGACAAATAAGGTGGGATTTGATCGTACATACTGCAATGACACACTGTACTGTCTCCTCCAGTCTACTGCACTTCTCCCCACCTGCTTTGTGAACCATGTGGATCTGCTTGAACATGGTCTTGTACCAGTCCTTCGGCCTATCCACCGTCTGTGGGGAGAGGGAAAACAATCACAAATCAATGTAGGCTACGGACAGACGGACACGTCGGCGGACAGACGGATCAATAGATGGATAGATGGACAGGACAAGGAAARGTCTGTGTCCATAGCCACGTGTTTTTGTTTGTCCCACACTCAGTCATGTGTCATCGGCTGACAGGGGAAGTTCATCTCTTGGCAAGTCGATAACATTGACCTCCACCGCGACATGACTAGGCAGAAAAGTGTCTATTTCCAGTCCAGAGTGTGTGTGTGTGTGTTTGACCAGACGTACCCAGATGGCCCGAGCTTGGCCACACCTCCGCTAATACCATGGTTACCAGCGAGGGGCCAGAAATATTTGCAAAACAGCACAGTGCATCTGTCTCTCTCTCTGACTATCTGTTTTGGTCTCTCTCCCCCTCCTTCTCCTTCTCTCCCAGTATCCATGCTCTTCACAGCCTCTCAATAGAGTGTTGACTAGTGTCTGAAGTACTCTTATACACGGCTGAGATACATCCACACACACACACAGAGAGAGAGAGAAAGGCTGCTCATTGCCCTGTAGTACAATAGCGCGGACTTTGACTAAGTCCCTAATTACAGCTAGCGTACATAGAGAGAGAGAGAGAGAGAGAGAGAGAAAGGGCTCTGAAGAAGAGGTCTAAAGCTGCTGACATCTCAAAAGCATTCCTCCCACTTGGTCCTGCTCACATATCAGACAGCAGACAAGGCTAGTCAAGGCCAGAGGTACTCCACACACCGGTGAGTCATGAAACTCCACAACACACATTGTGTGCATCCCAAATGGCACCCTATTCCCTATACAGTGCACTACTTTTGGCCAGGCTACATAGGGTTCTGGTCAAAAGTGGTGCACTATAAAGGGAATAGGGTGCCGTGTGGGACAGAGCCACTGTCAACAACCACAAGATATGAAATATAGGTTTACTTCTCTGTGGCGAAAATCATCCCAACTAAAATGAAACAGAACTTTTAAGCCTTCTCAAAATGTGCTCTTAAAGTACGTGTCCAGAGAGTTTTTTCCCCCCACTTGTCTTGTCGTGTGTATGACTGCCTGTGTGTCCACGCCTCACCGTGCGAATGGCGATGGGGATGCCCGTGTCATCCACGGGACCGATGCCCTCGTAGTGGGGAGCCTTGATGACCGACACCCTCTTCTCCTCCTCTGAAAAGCGGGCGATGGGCACCGTGCTGCTCATGCTGGTGTGGCCCGACATCACCGACTCTGAACCTTCTGTATGATGTGTGTGTGTGTGTAGTGCAGTGTGTGCAGGGGGAGAGAGGAGGAGAAAAAAGGGATGAATAGAGGGATGGAGGAAGGAAGAGAGGACAGTAAACTGATGGGCAGGATTTGGATGGGCTGGCCCAGAAAACACACAAATATGCACACTCTCCATCTCACACACACACACACACACACACACGCACACGCGCACACGCACACGCACACGCACACACATCCTCTCATCTACAATGTTGGATAAGCACTTCACAGTAGCGGGGAAACAGTTTACTAGAGATATCCACTGAGTATGCCAAACATTAGGAACACCTTCCTAATATTGAGTAGCGCGTGCACCCCCCCCCGCACCCCGCCCCCCCTGGCACCTACTACCATACCCCGTTCAAAGGCACATACATCTTTCGTCTTGCCCATTCACGCTCTGAATGGCACACATACACAATCCATGTCTCAATTGTCTCAAGGCTTAAAAATCCTTCTTTAACTTGTCTCTTCCCCTTCGTCGACACTGATTGAAGTGGATTTAACAAGTGACATCAAGAAAGGATCATGGCTTTCACCTGGTCAGTCTGTGTCATGGAAAGAGAAGGCGGTTCCTAACATTTTGTACACTCAGTGTGTATACAGTACATCGTAGTAAATGTAGGGATGTGCGACGCCGATGTGAGTTATGCCCCGATAAGCATATTCCCACTGCCAGGTCCACTTTGTCAGCAATTCATTTCCCATTGTGTTCCCCTATCGAGTAGTTCCCTTCTGCCTCTAATGGGTGTAAATACATCATATCCTGCAAACAACATTAGTCCCCAATACATCAACTAACTAGACAAGTGCATTAAAGGGCCATTATTTCTGGGCGGTAGTAAGAGTGAGGGGATCAATATCAGAACAAAGTGAAAGTATGAGTTGAGGTAAATCACCATAGAAATCTGAATACCAATTGGCTTAGTTTGTGTGGAGGCGTACATYGTGGTTCAGGATCGTTCTTAGCGTAAGAGTGCTTGGTTATGCAGTGGTTGTCAAGCCTTATTCTGTGCTCATTATTTTGTTAAAAGGTAAGACTCKGTAATATGGTATTGTGGTTCACAGCAGGGCAGCTGCCTGCTTACACAAGTCAACAACAAAAAATCAAAAAATCAGGATCCCCACTCTCACCTGCGTTCCGACTCCGCACGCGAACCCCCCCTGGGCTGAACGAGGCGGGGAGAGGGGGGTAGGCCGGGGGTGAGGACGGTCTCTGGGGGTGGGGCGCACCTCCATTCATTGCCACTTGAATAGCTTGGCCCTGGAGGAGAGAGATGCGAGAGAAAAAGAGAGAGTGAGGGGAGGGGAGACAGACAGACAGACAGAGGGGGGGTGGGGGGGGCATCAGAACCAGGAGGGTAAAAACAGTGCACTCCCATTTGCAAGAAACAACATTTATAGTGGTCAAAACTGATGGGACAGACACCCACATAATGTTATCAGCTGGTTAAGACTCAAAGACTCTGTACTGAGAATTGATTCGTCTGTAATAACAATAGGTTTACCAGTAAGACTAAAATGGTTATACGAGTAGATTGTGATGCAGGTCAAAAAGTGATTGTTACGAGAGGAGTGCAACAGACAGTATTGGAAAATCGTGCTGCATCAGAGAACACACAACGGGTTAGTTAAAAAGAAGTAGTTGAGTAGTCGGAAGTCAACAAACATGGGCTTACGTCAAAAATCAGGCGTTTCATTATTGGTTAGAAACGACACGTAAAAGACCGTGTCAAATCCTTGTCACATTGAAAAGACCCACAATCAAAACTCCCACAACGAAATAAAAGACTTAACAGACATAGGAAAGAAGATGTTGTACCTAAAAGTTAATGACAGTTGGACAAATCCTCACATTGTTGGTATGTGAGAAACACACACAAAAGACACGCTACATAGTTGGGATCACGGTACATAAAGACGTTGTTAGACTAAAACCATCAGAAGAGTGCAAAGGGAGATGTTATGACAGTGGGACAAGGGGGTAGGGCTTTCAAGAGCGCCTCACTCAAGACGGGTGAGTGGATTAGTTGGAGGAGCTTGTAAACACTATATTGTTTGGGTGTGGAACAGTTTTGGAGGTTGGGGGGGGGAACTCAAGCTTCCTTGGTGTAGCCAGTAGTTAGCGACGTTGTGTGGGGGGGGGGTAGTTACGTTAGTGGCAGCAGCGGCGGAGGTTAGCGGCGGCGCCTCGTCGGTGCCCGTGGTGGACGCGGAGGTCGACGCGRAGGTCGACGTGTGGCTGAGGGTGGGCGAGGGTGTGGGAGACATGCCGGGAGAGTCCAGGCTGCAGATCTGGAGCTCCTCCAGGAGGCCCGCCGTGGAGGACGAGTACTGGCTGAGCGCTGACACTGTCACGGGGGAGAGCGAGGGTGACATGCCCCCCATACCTCCACCAGCACCAACCATGCTAATGCTAACCCCGCCGACTACGGCAATTTTGTCCATTCGGTCCCGCCCGCCGCGCTCCAAGGTGGCGTATGGGGACGGGGCGTACGGGGTGGGCGACAGGGCTTTGAGGCTCGCCAGGTAGTCCAGTGAGTCGGCGCTGTGGCGGTTGTAAGGGGAGCGGCGGGCGCTGTGGTCGGGGGAGCAGGGGTGAGGAGGCGAGCCCTGGTAGGATGGAAGGGGGTTATGGAGGAGGAAGAAAGGGAGGGGGAGAGAGTTTAATGATGCGGCTGTGCATGGTCGGGTGGTCCAAACAGGGCAGGAAGTGACACTGTGTGTGACATAAAATTAYGTGCTGTTTTGTCGCACTGCATTATAGTGGGCAGACTGTTGTTACCTTCACTGTGGGGTAAGAGATTGGATTAGTGCAATCACGGTGTTTGAAGATATTGGACACTGAACAAAAACACACTGTGCTCTAAATCTGGCCAACCCTCTGACAAACGCACAAACACACGCACAATCCCAGGTTAGTCTGGTTGGTTGGTTGTGCCTGACAAACCACTGTGGTGCTGTTGAGGAAGAACTGACAGAGGTTGATTAGAAAACTGGAACTCAGTTATAGTACCAGCACATTCGCTTCGGCCGGTCGAGGTGGAACTGGAGGGGGGCCCTTCACCTTCTTGCCCTCCCCAGGGTCAGAAGCTGGGGCCTTGGAGCCCGGTGGTTTGGGGCTCCGTGGGCCATCTGGACGGAGAGAGAGGCTGTGTGATGGCTTTGGGGGCCGATGGAGGAGTCTCTACGGGGGGAAGTTGTTAGGGGAGGAGGGGAGGTGGTTGCAGAGTTTCTCAGGCTGGGGGATGGGTTGGTGGGAGGGGGGATCAGGGATGGTGACGGGGGTGAGTCTGAGGGAGGACACCTTGCGCTCTGCAGCCTGAAGCTGGGTGGTGGTGGAGGAAATAGCAGTGGAGGCTTTGACCTTGCTGGTGTCATAGGGGATGGGGCTGGCGAGGGGAGACTGAGGGTTTGTTTGTGGGGGCTGGGGGTTGGGTTCGGGTTCAGATTGGGGTTGAGGTGCAGAAGTGGTGGTAGTATTCTGATGGTGGGAGTAAGAAGACCTGCTCTTGACTGTGTACGACTCATTGAGGATGGCCTTCTCGTTGGAGAGGGCTAGCATCCCGGGTCCGAGGGTCTCGGCTAGGAGGGAGCTGTAGGAGGGGGGGATAGCGCCTGTGGCGGGGGAGGGGTAACTCTCTCTCCTAGGGGGCGGGAGGGGGACCTGATAGACAGCCTGTGCAGCCAATGAGAATCAGAGAAGGAAAACAGCAACAAACAATGTTTATCAATGGAATGATTGAAATAAAGATATGAGACGGACAAAATCCCGTCCCAAGTATAATACAAGACCAATACACCCTTGACTGCAATATATTCACGTTTTTTTCCTTCTCTACGTTGTAAACATTTTATGAGGTTGTGGTGCGATTTATTTGCCACTTTAAAAGCCAACGTCATAAAAATGTGGCCTGGAATCAAACAGAGATCGTTTTAGAAGATTGAAGAGATGTGTGGAGCAGACTGCTTCCTTTCTGAGTTTATTATCCCCAAATGACACACACACACACACACACACACACCCCTCTGGGGGAGGAAAGGAATCTTTGATTAGTCTCTTCATAGCCGCTGGAAAACAACATAAACATATCAACTTGAATCAACAGAAAAACTTGACAGGGGAAATTCTCTGGAGGCACTGGTGGTGAAGGAATGAAGGAATAACACTGCAAGATTTATTCACATTATAAACTTCCTGATAAAGAATGATTCACACTGCTTTAATACTACAGATTCAACAATGATAGCTTTGCCACTGAACTCAATCAGTGTGGTGTGAACACTCTGGTTAAACCGATTAAACACGTTAAAATGCTGTATAGGTGTATTCACCTGTGTGGGGGACCTCTTGTCTTGCAGGTTGGGCCTGACGCTGCGGAAGCCCTTGGCGGCCAAGGAGGAAGTGATGTCGTCGCCGTTCCTTAGGCCATCGGTGCTGCGTGACCTCCAAGCATCTGGAACACACACACACACACACACAATTACAGGTCACAGTCACACATCTCATAATACAATTATACGTGACAACTAGACCCCTTGACGCCAACCCATGATGTATCCCTTTTCACTGCTTAGAGTGCAAGATAAATTGGATGTGAGCATCGTGTCAAGATAAGACACACCACATTGAACTGCAGTTACCTGAATCTGACGAGTGAGACTCACTCCCTGTGAGGAGAAAAGAAAACGCACATTAACGTTACTTTTGGTGTGCATGTCTAGATGTCTCATCAATATGCAGCAAAAGAGACATTTGAATGGTGGGTTCAGTAGTTTAAATACATATCCAGATTAATGAGACAGACTTCTGAAAGAGGGGGAGAAGAACATTTAGGGAAGGAAAAAAGGGACAATTCAATGACACATAGAAGGGATACGGTTAATATGGAGTGCTGTCAGAGGTCTATTCTACACCATCGATTTCTAGCAGAATGTTCCCCAATGTTGTGTTCTACACAATCGATTCTCATCTGAACGCTCCGCAACGTTGTGCCCTTCTGAACGCAGCCCTTACAAAAGCCAATAGAGCCGAGACAAAGCCAGGACATTATGACAACAGAGATAGACACCAGGGTCATGTTCTTTCAGCACCAAACGGAACAAATAAGAGTGAAACGGGGAGGTACCATCTGATCTTTTCCAATAACAAATGCTTGTTGTCCATTGCAAAAGATTTTGCCACGCTGTGCCCTATTGAACATGACCCTGTGTTACCGTCCACATATCCCAACTGCTATTAACTCGAGTGTCAAATAGAATATAGATTATAAACCTATTATTAGAGGTAAGAGGACATACAGCATCTAACCAGCTAGATACACTCAATGGGGCCCAAAACAAAGTAACAAGGGCTAACTAACGAACAAATATTTATAGTTACCAAATAAATAACTGCAATCGCTAAATGTATTTGATCAGAGAACACCATATTGACTATATAGATATAGCCAAGCTGCATACGGACATATGATGGTGTATGATATGTTTTTATCTTCTAGCACAGCGGACTAAACTAATTACCACACCAGCTGAATCAGGTGTGGTACTGGAATAGATCAAATAAGTGGAACTGGGGGTACTCGATGAAAGGTTTAGGAAACACTACTGTAGAAGATGGGAGAGGTTGCTGTTATTGGGGGGGGGAGCCTACTGAACACAGACATACAGTACATCGGCCTAACTAATGCACCTATTTCATAGGTGTGCCTATGGTTGGCTTTGGAGAGCGCAGCAGAGTGGGAAACTGATGACAGAGAAGACAACACAAAGCCAGAAAAGAAAGGAATCTCCCGACCAGTCAGAATAAAAACTCTTTATAGAGGCTTGGCTAAGTTGGTGGTCTCCTACTTCATAAACTGCTATCAGAACTACATTGAAAGAGGGATGAGACAGTCGGGGTCGGGGAGATGAAGTGTGTGTGTGTGTGTGTGTGTGTGAGTGCATGCCTGTGTGTGTGTTGCAAGAGAGTGTTTCTCTGTGCATGCGTGTTTGTGTGTGCACGCTCCTGTGTGTGTGTGCCTGCATGTGTGTGTAGCCGGAACGAGCGATGGAAATTTCACGAGACGCGGAGGGTGTTTTTCTATCCCTGGCAGGGCTTAATAGCGCTCGTCCGCTGCCTGCCATCGCCCAGGGAATTCTGGCTATCCGGAGATATTCGGCGTTGACAGGATATGTTGTTAATAGCTGATGCCGTCGTGTGCGAAGCCGTCGCTGCCTTGAATTTTCGGGGGAGATGTCTTTCACTACGTTACCCATGAGCAACAGGGGGGGGGGGTGGTCTATTACTTTTCACGGCAGGGAAATGAAAACGCTAAAGTGTCCTGTCATGTGGTTTCCACCCCCCATTGAGCGCTAGCTGGGTCCCTAAAATGAACAGCCTGAGGCAGACCGCACTTGAATCTGTCAACTTGTTCTATACAGCAGATTTGAGGTACAAGTTGTGCTTAACCACAGATCTAAACTCAGATTATCGTACCTTTCAATCCTGGCTTTAGTCATTGGGGATGGCATAATATCTGACCCTGTATCAGTGATTAAGGTCAACTTTGATGCTAGTTCACCACACCCTTTAGACCAGGGATTGTCAAATAGGTTTGACAATTTTTTTTCTGAGCTAATAGTAGGTGGGACAGAACATAATTAGCATATAATATTAGCATATATATTGGCCTACATTACAAATTGAACAACATTTTTAACACATCTGATAGTACATAATAAATTCAGTGACTAACAATGATTTCGATCTGATTACGCTCCTAGGTTCAGGGAAGAACGTACACTTCATCTCATCGTTCCCCAAAGCCAAGCCAGCGTGTCTTATTTGCAATGAAAATGTGGCTGTTTGCAAAGAATTCAAACCTCAGACGTCATTATGAATCTACGCATGGAACCTTTCAACGTGGCCTTCCCGCCCCAGACAGAGGCCCGACGCAGAAACATYGAAGCGTTAACTGCAAGCTACACCACACAGCTTTATGGGCTGACATATTCTGTCACTTAAAACGGGTTAAATCTGCAGTTACAAGGAAGAGGAAAAACAGTCATGGACACGGTGGAAAAACGCGCGGCCTTTACTAGTAAGTCCAGGTGGAGAATTATACTCTCTTGCTAAGAAAAACGATACCCTCGCTGGATGAGGCCGCAATTCAAACTGAGCTGATTGAATTCCAGACATCGAGCCAAATCAAGGATGCGCTCAGGAGTGCTGAGTTTTGAGCGTCATGCTCAGAGGAATACAGCACAATAAAGAACCTTGCATTTTATGTGCCAACAATGCTTGTGTCGCCTTACACCTGCGAGTCCTCATTTTCCTCCACGAACGCAATATAGACCATCTCACCCCGACATCCACTTGATCGTGTCCGAGGGGGAAATGCAACTTTTCCCATTGAGTAAGTAACTTAGAGGTCTGTAAATACTAACATTATTGTGAGTGCTTACCTTCGAGATATTTAGATCTCAAGCTGACTGTATTTTATGTTTGATCTGTCCTTAAAGGAGCAGGCTATCCCGATACAGACATTCAGACATCGCCTTTTTAATTTTTTTTATTATTGTTTTATGAAGGATGCTACATTTTTGGTCAGTTGAAATTGTAAATAGGCCTAATTAAAAAAAACTATATTAGGCCATACATTTGGTTCTTGTGAAAGACGCTGTTAAGCCTCATAGCCTACCTCAGCCACTTAAGTTATTTTATATGGGCCTAGGCTCGGAAGAAATAGACTCCAATTATGCCCTCGTTGTTTGTAAATTAAAATTAAGATTATTGTTGAATCACTCGACTGGTGTAGTTTTTCTCCATCTGCTACTGTGCAACACTTGCATAACAAGTTAGCTATATTTTCTGCACCTGGCGCTGTTCACCTATTGATTGCGCTGCGGTTGCAGCTTTACGTTTCAGCACCCCAAAACGGTCCGCTACCTGCTTTATTAGCTGACTGTCTTCGGCATTCTCTCGCCTCGTGAATGAAGTTCAAATGTAACTATAGCATTATTTAGGAACCTTAACTTCCTTCTTTAATGAAAAAAAAAACATCATTAATTTGGGGGGGGGGGGCCTAATAAAATTTCTGGCAGGCAAGATTTGGCCTGCTTTAGATTATGCAATACCCTCACAAGCAATATTTGTGTTTGATGTCAGTCCATGAAGATTAAAGTCAAAAGACAAACACACAACATCCCTGTCCGTTTCCCACTAGATCCAAGCCCAGAGCCAAAAGAGGGGTAAGAGTGAGTCGGGGTTGCCATGGTTTYGAGCCACCACAGTACCATTTCTAAATTGGTCACGCCCAACCGTGTACAGTGCACACATCCGCTGCAAAGCACGTTGGGAATTCCCTCGACTCGAACAGAGCCCAGTCTTACCCAATCACAGCAAAGCTCGGAGAAACTGACACGAACCATCTAGTTTCTCAGAGGAATGAAAAAAAGAACAAAGGGGGAAGAAAAGAGAGTGATATTGAGTGATAGCAGAGGATAAAGGTTGAGGAAACGGAGTGGCAGATGGTGAGAAGGACGCTGGTCCCAGAGGATGACAAACGACGGTTGTCACAGGAAGTAAGACAAATGAAAGCAACAGGAAGTGAATGATGTCAGGGCGGTGGAAGGGATGAGGTGGAAGAAAAGACAACATTTAAACAAAGGGGCCATTTTATGTCTTGATAGAACATGAAACCCCACGAAGGAATCTGTTAAATAGAATGGTATGGGGTATTAACAAAATTAACAACTGCTACAGTAATTTACTCAATTACAGTGCATTCGGAAAGTATTCAGACACCAACGTTTTCCACATCGTTACGTTACAGCCTTATTCTAAAATTGATTTAAATGTTGTTGTTTTTATTTCAATCTACACACAATACCCCATAATGACAAAGCAAAAGCAGGTTTAGAATTTTTTTCAAATGTAAAAAAATATATATAATTGAAATATCACATTTACATAAATATTCAGAGTCTTTACTCAGTACTTTGTTGAAGCACCTTTGGCAGCAATTACAGCCAAGAGTCTTCTTGGGTATGATGCTACAAGCTTGGCACACCTGTACTTGGGGAGTTTCTCCTATTCTTCTGTGCAGATCCTCTCAAGCTCTGTCAGGTTGGATGGGGAGCGTTGCTGTAAAGCTATTTTAAGCCCGGGTTCTGGCTGGGCCACTCAAGGACATTCAGAGACTTTTCCCGAAGCCACTCCTACGTTGTCTTGGCTGAGTGCTTAGGGTCGTTGTCCTGTTGGAAGATAAACCTTCACCTCAGTCTGAGGTCCTGAGCGCTCTGGAGCAGGTTTTCATCAAGGATCTCTCTGTACTTTGTTCCGCTCATCTTTCCCTCGATCCTGACTAGTCTCCCAGTCCCTGCCGCTGAAAAACATCCCCACAGGATGATGCTGCCACCACCACCATGCTTCAGCATAGGGAAGGTTCCAGGTTTCCTTCAAATGTGACATTTGGCATCAAGGCCAAAGAGTTCAATCTTGGTTTCATCAGACCAGAGAATCTGGTTTCCCATAGTCCTTTAGGTGCATTTTGGCAAACTCCAAGCCATCTGTTATGTGCCATTTACTGAGGAATGGCTTCCGTCTGGCCACTTTACCATAAAGGCCTGATTGGTTCCCCAATTACCACAGAGGAACTCTGGAGCTCTGTCAGAGTGACCATTGGGTTCTTGGTTACCTCCCTGACCAAGGCCATTCTCCCCCGATTGCTCAGTTGTCTGGCGGCCAGCTCTAGGAAGATTCTTGGTGGTTCCAAACTTTTTTCATTTAAGAATGGTGGAGGCCACTGTGTTCTTGGGGACATTCAATGCTGCAGAAATGTTTTGGTAGCCTTCCCCAGATCTGTGCCTCGACACAATCCTGTCTCAGAGCTCTACAGACAATTCCTTTGACCTCATGACTTGGTTTTTTCTCTGACATGCACTGTCAACTGTGTGACCTTATATAGACAGGTGTGTGCCTTTCCAAATCATGTCCAATCAATTGAATTTACCACAGGTGGACTCCAATYAAGTTGTAGAAACATCAAGGACGATCAATGGAAACAGGATGCACCTGAGCTCAATTTMGAGTCTCATATTTTTAATACATTTGCAAAAAAAATACATCCTAGCAACCTGTTTTCGCTTTGTCATTATGGGGTATTGTGTGTAGATTGATGGGAATTATATATTTTTTAAATACATTTTAGAATAAGTCTGTAACGTAACAAAAATGTGGAAAGAGTCAAGTGGTCTGAATCCTTCCCGAATGCACTGCATGTCTTATTTGCGCATAGTCAAAAGTTGCACATGCTTTGTTAGCATGGCCTTCACTTACCCCCTTCAACATCAGTGTGACTCAATGATCGTCTGTACAGGCCTGCGTATGTGTGTTAGGCATAAGGGTTGTGTTTTGTTGGTGTGTGTGTGTGTGTGTGTGTGTGTGTGTGTGTGTGTGTGTGTGTGTGTGTGTGTGTGTGTGTGTGTGTGATAGTGGTGTGTATTAGGTGTGTGTGTTAGTACCTGTAGCCAGATTCGGGACACTCTGGACCCGCTTCATGTGGGAGCGGGTGACTAGCAAGGCGGCGCTTTTGCGAGTGCGTCCTCCGCTATCTGAGAAAGCACAGCCAGCAGCCACGGCAGCAGAAAGCAGCGCACACACACACACACGCACAAGCCAAAAGGCCCCCCAGGAAAGAGAAGGCAAAGCACATGCATTACAACGGCTCCATTCTCATAAGCAAATGGGGAACGGGAGGAGGATGACGGCTCATGTCAAGATGGATGGAGGGAATCGTCTGAACTGACATACGTCATAGTATCCTATAGTTACACAGCAATGTGGACTCGGCAATATGATGCCATTATACACAGTGCTGTTGTTTCTGTCAGCAGGAAGTTGCCCACTGTGATGTCATATCGCTGACTGATTGTCTATGTGTCTACTCTCTTAGGTTGTCCATACTGAATAGAACTAAAAACTATAAACGAGATTCTATAACAATCGTCACCAAATCTGAACCGATTTTGTGTTCGTTTACATTCTGGTCGATTCAGGCACGCAGTAAAACACACAGTAATTAAAAGTCCCCCTTCCTACTTCATATGAACTGTGACCTCAGCGCAGATTAACGTTCATGCTTGCTTGGTCATCGACGTGGGAGTAATGAAACGCTGTTCATTTCTCCAAGAGGGCACAGATTCACTCTGCATGCAGAACGTTTCAGCACACCCCGCCATTTCGAAGGCAGCGTTCTGTAGGCAAACACTGTGGGATGTTCAGTGACTCAATAACTCGTGATGTAAACATTTACCAAAGCTGGAGCAAAACTCTGATTGCAATGTCATGGAAACTTAACGAGGGCATATGTCTGGCGGACTTGATAAGAGCATTCTAGATTGTGCGGAGGCTATTGGCACCTCGATACGTCTTGTGCTGTGAACAATTACCATAGCAGGAACAAATCCAGACTTTCATTGGCAGAGTAACAGAGGGCGTGGGAGTGTAATAACACTAAGTGAAGGATCTGTCACCATAGCTACTGTAATGAAATACTCTATACATTTTGGGAGGCGGGCCAAGTTTAAGATGGAGCTTTAGAGGCCGATTTATGAATTAGAGGCCGATTTATGAATGAGAGCAATTACGTGGGTGTATAAGTAGACCATAAAGCAATGGAATATGTGTAATGCCTCTATGCATCTACATTATAGAGCACCCCTCCTGGAGAGCTATTGGATGGGGGGGGGTCTTTTGCTTCAACCCTGTTGTAACACACGGTCCTGTGAGCAGCTGATTGGTCGGGTTAGGTTTGTTAGAGCAGGGTCGGAGTGAAACCCTGCAGGAGAGTAGCTCTCCAGGAGGAAGGTTGGCTACCCTTGCCCTATACGCTTAATTGATCAAGGCTGGAATCGGCCGTCCTTCATTCAAAACTTTTCTGAACGCTAGGCTAATGCTAGCAAGACGTCGATACTCTAACAGCTCTAAAAGTCTTCAAACAGATCATTTATGATAAAAAAAATTAAAAAAAGAGATCTGTTGCGAACTTGCTTCAATCTGAATCTTCAAATCAAATGAGAGTTGGTTGAAAAAAAAAAAAAACGATGACACAGCTAAGCAACTCCAGCAGCAAGCAGTACTCAACAGCTGGCAAATGTCAACAAACATGGATATGCGCAATGCCTTGAGTTGTGTGTGCATGTGTTGCGTGGCGTTTAAAAACAGGCCTAYCACATACCTGTATTCATGTCGAAGAGGTCTCCTAACAGTTCTACCGTCGCTGGGTACACTTTCCTGGAATAAAAGGAATCAGCGATAGAGGTTGGATTATTACCCACCGTAAAGCCCTCAGAGAAACAGAAATCCCACTTCTCTTTCACAGTACCTGGCGCAATTCAGCTTGTCATGCCATGTGAACCGCCAATGTGCATTCGTGAAATGGACATTGTGAATAATACATCCACTGTACCTCAAAAGTTTTCCCATCAGAAATAACTTGAGATTCTGACTCAAAAACTAAAGTCTCTTAAGGGGGACGTTTTGATTACAAAAAGTAGTGCGGTTGTACAAACAGACCTCATTTCCTCAAATAGCTCCAACATGCATTCCTCCCATTGGTGTGAAGGGCAGCAGAATTAACATTGCCCCAGTTTTGTGCCAGGCTCAACACGACTTGTAGCCTAAAATGAACATTCATTCTTGTTTGTTTGTCATCTGAATCAGGTGGATTACTGCTCGGCTGGACACCAGTCCTAACAGTCATACAGTAGCTGTATCTCTACAGAGTAGCTCCTGGATTTGAGTATCACAAAAGCATGTAGTCGTGGAATGTGAAACATTTTCATCTTCCTTCCTTTAATCTATATTATATGAGGAAACCCCCTTGAGTTGTGCAGCTCATTTCCCAGGGGGACATAACAAGATATCTTATTTATTTTTTACATCTAATTTATTGGAGGTAATAAAATAAATATCATGAATTTTAGCAACTATGTGGACGATAATATAAATTCAACTTGAAGCACTGAAAATATATTATACATGGAAAACTGAATTTATAAATCAACAAATCTATAAATATTGTATAACATTATAGGATACACATAGACCATCACACAAAAGACCAAAGAAAACCTACTTCCTGCTTCACTGAGCACAAGGGCTCTGTCACAAGTTACATCTACAGATACATAAACTCGTTATGACAGAGCGCCAAACAGAGGGACGGGCAGAAACAAACTGCTTCACTTGTGTAGCGATGAGCTCGCGGCTGACGGGCGAATCAAAATCAATTAGTGTACCTCAGATCTGGCACGTCTTTATGCATCCTCCCTGCCTCACTGTCGACTGGAAACAAAGCTAACCTTACTTTTAAATGAGGCCATTTCCAACTTACAACAATAGGGTAGGTATCTTCCTCCGAAAATCCCTGGCAGAACTTAGCCTTAGTTTAGTAAGATACGGAGCAAAATATCACCTTTGTATGAGATATTCCCTTCGAGTGTCTGCTATGTATTTTTTTTATGTCACTCAATGTCCACGCTGTCACACTGGCATAACATCATGATACGGGACTGATAAATGCTACAGGCCAACAATACAGCTACTTAACTGTACCGTATGTACCCGTAC
>NC_036873.1:5461661-5506600 GCF_002910315.2 Salvelinus sp. IW2-2015
ACAACAGTGGAGTGCAGAACGGAATCTCGGAATGGACAACTCATCGATCCTTGTCATGGATGGGCTATTGCAGCAGACGACCACACCGGTTTCCACTCCTATCAGCTAAAGATAAGAAGAAGCGGCTCCGGTGGGCACGCGATCACCAACACTGGACAATTGTGGAGTGGAAAAACATTGCCTGGAACAGTTCAGTTTACATGAGTGGCCTGCACAGTCCCCAGACCTCAACCCAATAGAGCTGATTTTTGGGATAAGATGGAAAGCTCTGTTCGCAGCATGAATGTACCTCTGTCCAATCTGCAGCAACTGCGTGAAGCTATTGCGTTAGCATGGACTAACATCCCTGTGAAATGTTTCCGACACCTTGCAGAATGCCCTGAAGAATTCAGGTTGTTCTGGAGGCAAAGGGTGGTCCAACCCTGTACTAGATGGGTGTACCTAACAGACTGTGTACTATTTTAAGTGTGATCACATTTCCTAAAAACAACATTTGAACAGCCTATAGGCATTTATAAGGCGTCATAATAAATGCTTCTGGCATGTTTTGTATTTCACTTCAAGGTAAATATTGGAAAGCCGTTATCTCATACCGACATAAGTACTCTATAGGTACTCAAATGTCTGCAGTTGGTCAAACATGATCTTTTTTTTCAGATACATTTACATAAACTTTCATAGAGCACTTCAGTTTCCTCTCCCGCTAGCCAGGAACCATTATTGAAGCAATCTTGTTCCCCAGACACCTTCTCCTTCCTCGAATGGTCTGGTCGCCCCCAAGCTTCACACATGGCCTTCGCTAAACCCAATAGAAAGATAAGAAAAAGTCCTGACCCAATAGAAAAAGCCCTCACCCATAGCCATTTACTTTCTCTCTCAGCAATCACCTCTCTCCGAACATCCCCCCCGAACCTCCGAAAACAGCCTCAAGCACACCGAATCTTAATGATGAGGAGGAGTGTTTCTGTCTGTAAGAAAGCCCTTTTGTGGGGAAAAACTCATTCTGGTTGGCTGGGCCTGGCTGTCTAGTGGGTGGGCCTATGCCCTCCAAGGTCCACCCATGGCTGAACCCCTGCCCAGTCATGTGAAATCCATAGATTAGGACATAATTAATTTCTTTCAATTGACTGATTTCCTTATATGAACTGTAACTCAGTAAAATCTTTGAAATTGTTGCATGTTGCGTTTATATTTTTGTTCAGGATAAATGCTAATGGAGGGCAAGATAGAGGTATGTATGTCAGAACTAATTTCACTCTTACTAGGAGTAGTACTGTTGACCAATCACAGAGGAAGGAGCCAGAAAAAAAAACTGCCGAAGACCAAAACAAATACAAACTTAAGAAAATGTTGCGGGAACTGTTTCAAAGAATACGGTAGACTTAAGTCTTACTGGTTCAGTGTTCAAGGCCATGCAAACCTGGCCAAGTTCATTCTAGGACATCAACATCTAGGAAGGCAGATGAATGATATTCTAAGGGCCTGAATGCTAAATTAATTGAGAAGCCATTGCACACACACATGTGCACACACGCACACACACACACACACACACACACACACACACACACACACACACACACACACACACACACACACACACACACACACACACCATCTTCAGAACTTTAAATTATCTTTTGGATAACGAGCTGGAAATCTCTCTCTTTTTCTCTCTCGCTCTCTCTCTCTGGCCTACAGTCTCAATCGCTCTCTGTTTCTCTCTCTGTTTCAGTCTCCTTTTGTAACTTTCTCTCTCTTTCTCTCTCCCTTCTCCATCTGACTCAGGGTTGGCCCCTAAGCCTGGTGTCCCAAAACTATAGTTCTCCCGAGGAGAACTCTGGTTATTAATAATTTAACTATGGTTAAATTATTAATAATTTATGGTTATTAATGTCTTATAGCAGCTGGGTGTGTTAGTTGTCCACACACAACTAACAGATAATACATTATACACATAGTCACCTTTTCAGTGACATTATGTTGACCCTTGACCCTCACATACACAAACAAAAAGAAGACTACGGTGCACCATTCATCACGTGTCAGATAATGGGGGTCGGTCTTTCTTCACACTGTGGAATATGGACCATTATAACTGGAAGAGGCTTGGGTCCATTTTGACCTGACCTTATAAAATACGTTGGAATTGTAATAATGATGGCATCCACATCGAAGAAATGGAAGCCAAGCAGTTTATTGCATTCCCACCAGTGTTCCAAGCCACAGCAAAGCATTGATACAGGAGATTGTACATGGTGTTGACATGATCTACTTTTCGCAAAGTTTATATTTTTTTTTTTATCTCGTTCAATTTCACTCTCTCTCTCTCTCTTTTTCACTCTCTTACTCTCGTTTCCCCTAGCAATACCTGAGCAAACATTGGTACTGAATACATTAACTGTAAACATATTCATAATTATGTTTTCAATTTGCATCCGTCGTGATATATATTTTCATCTAGTCTATTTGAACTCGTCGTGGGGAGAAGGTTGGCGCAGCATAAGGGAGTTGTGGGAAATTGGATTTTGGGCCTGGTGTATCGTGGAGCAGAGTCGGGGACTTGAGTCAGTGAGTCGGAAAGAACATTGATTCACATGCTGGGGGGCTGTTCTAGTGGTAGTGCTGCCACCCTAGGATCACATGACTCAGACTAGCACTCATTGAGAGGCACCAAAGTCCACCAGGACATCCGGGGGCTATCCTTATTTCAACACCTCGTCACTAAAGAGAGAATGAGATGACAAGAAAATAACAAATTACACACATAGGAATGTGTGAAAATGTCACAGACACCCTGTGCCAGAGGCTTGTCCTGCTGTTCCTTCAAAAAAAGAACTGTTCCACTTTAAGGGTCGGATCAAAAGAGTATAGTTCCTTCCCTTACCTCCCAGGCCTCAAATATAATTGTTTCTTTATTGTAAATGCCTTATCCCTAATCGTTTGCATCTGATTTGACTTGATCCATTTTGAAAAGGACTAACAGTCAGCAGTGAAATTGGCCAGGTTGTTTTTGGGACTGTGTTTACTGTTAATATGGTTGAATTAATATCTAGCTCAGGTTATTAAGAGGAAGGACAGTTGGAGCTGTTAGAAGAACACATTTATTTTTTTACAATGACAGCCTACCCCGACCAAACCCTCCCCTAACCCGGACGACGCTGGCCCAATTGTACGCTGCCCCATTCATCTTAAGAGACAGTAACAAAACCATTTTGCACCCACAGTAGTAATGCTAGATGGTTATGTTCTAATACACCTGTTAATACACCTATCTAAGGTAGATGTAATGTTGTTGGTTAGAAGAAAGCTCAACGGTCAGTGTAATTCAAAATAATGTATGACTCGCTCGGTGGTAGGTTGGCGTGGCTGTGACATGTGGCTAAGCATGTACAAGGTTGCTGGTTCAAATATGAACCCCAACCCAATCTTACCCAAACATTTATTGCGTAACTGACTTGCCTAAATTTACCCTAACATTTCTTGCCTAAATCACATTTGCTACCTGCCCTTGAGACATTGAATAAAGAAAACTCCAACACTGCTTTTATATGACACCAATAAATGTGATTATCTATCTATAGTAGAATTTGTATATGTCTATGTTGGTGTATCCACACATATAATTGGATGGTCTGCAGATTAACTGACTTGCGTAGTTCATTTTCTACAGTTGTTCAGTAACTTCTTTACATACTGAATTATTACTAGCTGGACTGAATTATTACCTAGCTCACTTACTAGCTCATTATCTATAGGGCACTAAAAGCCTAGACAGGTGGAAAACTAGTTTCCTCCGGTTAGGCTTTAAAGATCCTGTCACTCCTCTGTCTCCTCTGTAGGCTGTGAGAACTGGTTAGAGCCTGTTGTCACGTTGGTATAAATGGGTCGGGAGACGGGTGCAGGAATGCGTAATAGAGGTTTTTATTTCCCAAATTACAGCGTGCCATGTAAAGGCACAGGGTTGAAGACCAAACAAACACGTACACAAAACACAGGGTAGAAACCCAAACAAAAGAGCGAGGAGTACCTCGAATAAATACACAATCGCACAATGATTATCACAGGGGACGAGACCCGTAACCATCTGCACAATATACGTGGCACGAAAGCCAAAACAACATAGCACAGCACACGAACCAACGGACATGGTAAAAATAATCGACAGCCCAATGGTGAACCAAAGGACACACTTACTAATCATTGAGGAAATGGGGACCAGGTGTGCGCAATGACACAGTTCCGGAGGGATCCGTGACAGTACCCCCCCCCCCCCCCCGCCCTGCACCAGCAGCGCAACGACACCGGCCCAGAGGACCACAGGAACACAGTGCGGGTCGATCGGGACCCGATGCAGCTGCTGAAGTTGCGTTGTCGTCGGACGGGCCAGTTGCAGCTGCCGAAGTTGCGGAGCCGTCAGATGGACCAGTTGCAGTGGCGTCAGATGGACCGGTTGTGGCGGCGTCAGACAGGCCAGTTGCAGCTGCTGAAGTTGCTTCGTCGGACGGACCCGTTGTTGCGAAGTCCGACGGCCCAGTTGCAGGTGCCGAAGTTGCGGCGGTGCAGGACAGACCAGTCGCATCGACGGGCCATTCTCACTGTCTCCTTTAATGGTTGATTATTCTGCCACGTTGGTATAATGGGATCGGAATACAGGCACAGGAATGTTGTCACAACTTCCGTCAAAGTCGGTCCCTATCCTTGTTCAGGCAGCGTTCGGCGGTCGACGTCACCGGTCTTCTAGCCATCGCCGCTCCACCTTTCATTTTCCATTTGTTTTGTCTTGTTTTCCCGCACACCTGGTGCACATTCCCTCATCAGACTAAATGTATATTACTCTCTGTTTCCCCCATGTCTGTGTGTGGAATTGTTCTTTGTGTAGGGTGTTACGCTACAGGCTGAATTGCGCTAGGTTTGTTTCAAACCTAGGTTTGTTTGTTTTGTTTAATCCGGTTCATGTTACCGTGGTTGTGCTTTGTGCTGCCTCGCCTGTGCCTTTGGGCCAGGGGGTATATTAAAGTTCTCCTGTTATCACCCATCTCTGCTCTCCTGCGCCTGACTTCCCGGCAACCAGGTACTCACCCCGTTACAAATGCGTAAAAGGTTTTTTTATTACACCCAAAACAACAGCGTGCCATGTAAAGGCACAGGGACGAAGACCAAACAAACACGTATACAAAACACAGGGTTGAAACCCAAACAAAAGAGCGAGGAGTACCTCAAATAAATACACCGGGGCGAGACCCGTAACACACAATGATTCCACACGGGATGAGACCCGTAATCATCTGCGCAATACAAGCGGCACAAAAGCCAAAACAACACAGCCCACATACTCACACGACCAATGGACATGGGAACACTAATCGACAGGACAATGGTGAACAAAGGGCACACTTTTACAATTACTAATCAATGGGAATAGGGTCCAGGTGTGTATAATGAAAGTTCCGTAGGGACCCGTGACACCTGTTCTCATTTGTAATGTTTTTTTCTAAGGAAGTAGAGCCAATTACCCCTTATCTACTGTATTTTCTTAGCTTGCCTCCGCTCGAAGGGGGTTTAGCTCTTTGTGTAGATGAAGTCTGTGAAGACTGTGTCATTTGTAAATTAACAAGATCCTCTCCGGGTTTCATCCTGACGGAGTGATTTTCCTTGCAGTTGCTTGAATAAACCTCTTATTGCTGATAAATGAGTTCTGCCTGATTCCATGAACGAGTTCCTCAGCACAACTGTAGTTAGATAATGAAATGATAGGTGGGTTATAATGGTCGGTGTGATATTAAACCATCGCCACCTAGCAACACTATAGAAGATAAACAATGAAATTATATGATGTATGTAAGATACTGTAGGTGTGATATACTGTAATAATATGTGTGGTAAAATAACATAACTGTGTACCAATACTACTGTAGTTACATAATGGCATGATCTTGCGAGTTGTGAATGAATGCTCGGTGTGATACAAGACACAAGCAAATCAAAATAATTTGGTCATGACTCCAATTTGCCAAGGGTCAAAGGTGCATCTGCTATGGTAGCCCTGCCTGATGAGTGGACAAAAGAGCAACGTTCTATGTGTGTGTGTAAGTGTGTGTTTGCGTGTGTATGTGCGTGCAAGGCTAGTATACCACACAAACACTGCATGCCTCAAAAACGTTGTGATCGAGGTTGTACAGGTAAGATCCGACACACATCATACCACTATTGATACAATTGTCAGTCTTCTCACATGCCTTCCGACTATAAAATATTTTATACATAAGACGTATCATGGTTCTTGTCAATGTTACACATTTTGCAAGGATCGAGTGTGACAGACAAATGATATTACATACTTCCATACTTACACATACAGTACATACATATACTACACTAATATATTTGGGACAAGAGGAATGTGAGCTTTGGAAAATGCAGACTAGCCCCAAATCTCAAGCCAAGCAGACATGTGTCTTTCTAGCTTGTGTTCCTAGCCTTGCTACCAAGTTAAATACAGATTTGCCTGTATTCAGCAACCAAGTAGCTCAGAGCATATTGATTACTTGAGGGAATTACTCTCTACATAACTGAATAGCAAAGCAACATAATCAGGTATTTCTTCGGGGAAGGGTGTGCCTCAGCTGATAGACTTGTTGTTCCTGACATGGCAAACAACTAGACACTTGAAGACTCGTATTGGCAGTTAAAACATTGACAGGGGAAGGGGTAAACATTAAAATGAGAGAAGCAATGAATGCAATGGGGAGTTTGCCATCTGTAGAGACGCGCAGAGAGAGACAGAGGAACCTGGAGATGAGAGTGAATGGGCGTAGAGAAAACGTGAATTAATATCTGTATCTCGCGAGGAGAAATGGGTAAACACTATTAGGCAGGAGCGAAATAGCTCTCTTTCTCTCTGACGTGAGTAAGACATTTAAGCATGTTAACCCTTGCAAGAATGCCGGCCCACACGGCATCCCAAGCCGCATCCTCAGAGCATGTGTAGACCAGTTGGCTGGAGTGTTTATGGAGATATTCAATCTCTCCTTATCCCAGTCTGTTGGCCCCACTTGGTTTAACCCTTGTGTGGTGTTCAGGTCTGTGGGACCCATTTTCAATGTTTACTTAAGGAAAAATGATACAATGAATCATTTTTTCAACCTGAGACTCATTGGCCTTGGCTCATTTTCTGTGAAGAACATGTAAAATAACACATTTTCAATGAGTGCACACTGTGCACCTCCTACACATTTATATTACATATGTTGGTGAAAACAAGTAAAAATGAAACAAAAATGTTTGCTGTGTGCCTTCACTCTGTCTTCCTCCTCCCTGGGCCTGCTGTTTCAACATAGCCTCAAGAACCTGTCTGTCTCCCTGCCTGTCCCTGCCTGTCTGTCTGTCTCCCTGCCTGTCTGCCTGTCTCCCGCTTTTCTGAAACTCTTTACCCTTTGTATGTAGTGTGTGAAACTACACAATGTCTTACGGGAACCTGCACAATGTTATTACAATACATTATTTTGTTGCATTATTTTGATAAATTGTAAAAACATCTGTATTTTCCCACACTCTACCCAGCCAGGTGCAAATTGGGGGAGGGACACAACAAATAAATAGCTTTGCATGTGTGGCTCCTTACTACAATCAATCAGTATGGCAAAAATTCTCTTAAAGGACATTGCTCAGAGGGCCTTAGAAATCCTTTTTGCAGAGAGAGAAGCGAGTGTGGAAGGAGCAGCTTCCACTTTGGAAGATGAAGTGTTTTGAATACTGATGTCACCCTTTCTGGTTATGACCTTTTTCGGCAAGACAGATCTTCCAAAGGTGGGGGAGTGGCAATCTTTACCAAGGAACACCTTCAGTGCTCAGTTGTCTCCACCAAGTCTGTCCCCAAACAATTTGATTTGCTGGTTTTAATTAATAAACTTTCAAATAGCGTTTGGTTGACTGTTTCTGGGTACTATTGTCCTCCATCAGCACCGGCCTGTACCCTACCTGCCCTAAGCTCTCTCCTGGCCCCTTACACCAAGTTTGAATTTGTCCTGCTAGGTGACCTAAACTGAGACATGCAAACCACCTGACCAAGTACTAAAGCAATGGGACTCCCTAAATCTTTCTCAGATTATTACCAATCCCACAAGGTATGACTCCAAACACCCAGGAAAGACAACTCTTCTTGATGTTATCCTCACAAATAATCCTGATAGGCATCAGTCTGGTGTTTTCTGTAATGATCTGTTCTGTTTTACAGCCTGAGTTCGTAATGCCTGCTCAGTGAAACGACCTGTCCTGATTTGTCATAAACGCTTGCTATAAAACTTTAATGAGCACGCCTTCCTTCATGAACTGGCCTCTAAATTGGTATAGAATCAGTTTGATACCCTCTGACGAAGACGCTCCGAGGTGCTAAAGAGCTTCTTAAACTTGACCCCAAAAAAACATCTGGGTCAGATGGTTTAGAGACCCTTTCCTCTTTAAGGTTGCTGCCCCTATCATCGCTAAGACTGTCTCCGACCTTTTTAACCTGTCTCTCCTTTCTGGGGAGGTTCCCATTGCTTGGAAGGCAGCCACGGTTCGTCCTTTAAGGGAGAGATCAAGCTGATCCTAACTCCTATAGGCCTATTTCTACTTTGCCCTGTTTATCAAAAGTGTTCGAAAAACTTGTCAATAATCAACTGACTGGCTTTCTTGATGTCTTTGTACTGCCCGAAGGGGCAGCGGCCCCTAAATGTCATAAGCTGCTCATCAACAGTAACGTTGGGCCCAGGGTAGTAAAATAGGGGAAGGTGTTCCACCCAATTGTCCCACGCTGACCTGATTGCTTCTAGCTTGTCTCTCTGCCGCCGAGCTGGTCTGGTGTCTCGGTTATCGAAGCGGATAATCCTGGAAATAATGTGGAAGTTTTCGAGAGACATTGTTGCACAGAAAAGTTCTCTGCCAGTTTCTGCATCCCACAGGGATTCTGTTGATTCCCATTTGGATCAGAAAACACCAGCAAGGATAAGAACCACAAAGTATGCATGTAAATGAGTTTGGTCCATCTCCTTCCATCTCTCTCCAAAAACATGTCTTCCCTCCAAATTAGTATAGTCCAGAATTATTTTCTGGATAGTGTCTGGGATGAACAGTTCAAAAGAAGACTTTATGTCCTGCACATGAGTACTGGAAGTAAGTGTGAGTGATGTTGTATGAGTGTGTGTCTGAGTGTGAGTGAGTGAAATGTTAGTAAAATTCCTGAACTAACTGTTTTCATCATTCTGGATTGCAGCCGGTAGCAACAAGAAGTGATGTGTGTGCACCCAAGAATGACTGAAGACACAATACAGTACACATGCATCAAGTGCAAGAAATACATTTGCAACACACACAAAGTAAAACTCTGTCCCTCATGTGGTGTGTAGACCGACCTTAATTTGTGTTCAATGGGGCTCATTTATCATTCCCATAAATTACAGTATGTAAAATTTGTCCTTCCAATTTGTTCAGTTCAAATCAATAAACATAGAAACAAGGTGTTCATCAATAGTGATGAACACCTTGTTTCATTTATATTTGTTCAAGATAAACATGATTTATTCCAGCCATGTCTTGATTATAATACATTTTTGTTACATATTTTATTAAAAAAAGAATAGTGCTTTTATTGATAAATGTGATCAATATTAACCATGTAAACTGTCAATATTGCATGTATTTGATATACAGTTAAATAAGTTTACATACACCTTAGCCAAATACATTTAAACTCAGTTTTTCAAAATTCCTGACATTTAATTGTTAGGAATTTTGTTAATAATTAATAAATAATTCAAACAATTTCTAGATTTAGATAAAACTATAACTAATTTAACTCTGCACGCCTAGTGAAAAGAGATTTGTGTTGTGGGTTATAAAATAAGCAGAAAGGGTCGTTAAACTATGGTTGAACTGACCCAACTTAGCCCTGAGATGTTTAGATAAGGCTGTGGGTAACTTTTTAGGTCTTTCATTATCTTGAGTTGTCTGCTAAAGTGGTAATAAATTATAGTGAGCCTTCAGGAGAATAGATTATATTGTGTGTCATGTGTGTGCGCTGGGAAGTTGGAATGAACTTTGAACCTGTTTTATATTGGTCAGGACGAGGAGAATTATTCTGTAACCTATGACGTCATATCTTGTATATAAACTGTTGTTTATGTACAAATGGTAGCGTGCCCCGAGAATAAATACTATTATCAAATTTTAATAAGACTGTATCCTGTCTATTTTATGTTAATAAGTATCTTACAAATTCTTATAAATAGACAGATTGAATTTAATTAATGAGTACATTAGAGGAATTATTTAATTCCCTCAACATAATCCTAGTAAAAATTCCCTGTGTTAGGTTAGTTAGGATCACAATTTTATTTTAAGAATGTGAAATGTCAGAATAATAGTAGAGAGAATGATTTATTACAGTTTCTATTTCTTTCATCACATTCCCAGTGGGTCAGAAGTTTACATACACTCAATTAGTATTTGGTAGCATTGCCTTTAAATTGTTTAACTTGGCTCAAACGTTTCGGGTAGCCTTCTACAAGATTCCCACAATAAGTTGGGGGAATTTTGGCCCATTCCTCCAGACAGAGCTGTTGTAACTGAGTCAGGTTTGTAGACCTCCTTGCTCGCACACGCTTTTTCAGTTCTGCCCACAAATTTTCTATAGGATTGAGGTCAGGGCTTGGTGATGGCCACTCCAATACCTTGACTTTGTTGTCCTTAAGCCATTTTGCCACAACTTTGGAAGTATGCTTGGGGTCATTGTCCATTTGGAAGACCCATTTGCAACCAAGTTTTAACATCCTGACTGATGTCTTGAGATGTTGCTTCAATATATCCATATAATTTTCCTGCCTCATGATGCCACCTATTTTGTGAAGTGCACCAGTCCCTCCTGCAGCAAAGCACCCCCACAACATGATGCCGCCACCCCCGTGCTTCACGGTTGGGATGGTGTTCTTCGGCTTGCAAGCATCCCCCTTTTTCCTCCAAACATAACGATGGTCATTATGGCCAAACAGTTCTATTTTTGTTTCATCAGATCAGAGGACATTTCTCCAAAATGTACAATCTTTGTCTCCATGTGCAGTTGCAAACCGTAGTCTGGCTTTTTCAAGGCGGTTTTGGAGCAGTGGCTTCTTCCCTGCTGAGTGGCCTTTCAGATTATGTCGATATAGGACTCGTTTTACTGAGGATACAGATACTTTTGTACATGTTTCCTCCAGCATCTTCACAAGGTCCTTTTGCTGTTGTTCTGGGATTGATTTGCACTTTTCGCACCAAAGTACATTCATCTCTAGGAGACAGTCTGCGTCTCCTTCCTGAGCGGTATGACGGCTGCGTGGTCCCATGGTGTTTATACTTGCATACTATTCTTTGTACAGATGAACGTGGTACCTTCATGCATTTGGAAATTGATCACAAGGATAAAACAGACTTGTGGTCTACAATTGTTTTTGGCTGATTTATTTAGATTTTCCCATGATGTCAAGCAAAGAGGCACTGAGTTTGAAGGTAGGCCTTGAAATACATCCACAGGTACACCTCCAATTGACTCAAATGATGTCAATTAGCCTACCAGAAGCTTCTAAATCCATTACATAATTTTCTGGAATTTTCCAAGCTGATTAAAGGCACAGTCAACTTAGTGTATGTAAACTTCTGACCCACTGGAAATGTGAAACAGTGAATTATAAGTTAAATAATCTGTCTGTAAACAATTGTTGGAAAAATGACTTGTGTCATGCACCAAGTAGATGTCCTAACCAACTTGCCAAAACTATAGTTCGTTAACAAGAAATTTGTGTAGTGGTTGAAAATCAAGTTTTAATGACTCCAACCGAAGTGTATGTAATCTTCCGACTTCAACTGTAAGTCAACATCTAAGTGTTAAGTATTAAGTAATTTTACATACGTTGTTATGGCTGTGTTGTTTTAAAAACCCAATACTGTTGTGGGTCCATCAGACCCGTGAACATTGGGTGAACAACAAAAACATGAACACCATACAAGGGTTAAGATGTCCACCATTGTTCCTGTACCCAAGAACGCTACGGTAACTGAACTAAATTACTATCACCCCGTAGCACTCACTTCTGTCATCATAAAGTGCTTTGAGAGTAGTTAAGGATTATATCACCTCCACCTTACCGGACACCCTATATCCACTACGATTTGCATACCCCCCCAACAGATCCACGGACAACGCAATCGCCATTGCACTGCACACTGCCCTATTCCACCTGAACATGAGGAATACCTATGTAGCAATGCTGTTCATTGACTACAGCTCAGCTCAGGTTTTTGAATTGATTTGAATTTATTCTGCGTAACAGACATACAACAAATGTACAATGTGGACCAAGAGGATATCACTTGAAAGTATTAATTAAAAAGCTTGTTTCCAAAGTGGTCCTCGATGGTAAAAACAATAACCCATATAATGATTAAAAGGCAAGACAAAATTACAAACAACCATAAATACATTCATTTATATTGACATGGTAAAAAGTGGCACTATTCACTGCACTTCTCCCTAACCTTAAAAATCAACCATATTAATTTCACATTAAAACAATCAATTAATTTCACATCCTTCAAATCAATACACCTGACCAGCAGTAGGGGGCACAAGGAGCGGTGGAGTGGTTTCTCTTACTTAAACTACCTTGTCCAAATGAAAAACGTTGCCAGCTTTTTAAAGCTATTTTTACTTTTTCTTTGCTTGATCTGCAAGGGAAGGCTATTCCATAGACAAATGCCTGTATTGAAAAACGTGCTCCTCACAGTACTGTTTACTCTTAGGATTTTAACCTGGGGCACGATCATTTAAGATGTCGAACATATGATTAAGTTTAAGTTGGTCCACTCTGGTGCAACAAGCCCACTTCCCAGAACTCCTGTACCCCTACGAGGGTCCTAGGGGGGACATTCAGCATATACCTGATAACATTATTTTACATGACCTGCATGCTCTTTTTCAGCTTTTTTGATAGCCCACTATACCAATCAGAGCAGGCATAATCAAAACTGAATCAAGGCTGAGACAAGCAGTTTCTTAACTTTGATGTAAAAATATCTAGTGTTACGATATAAACATGTCAATGTGTTCGCCATTTTAGAAAGAATTTAAGCACCAATCAGATAAGATACACTTGTTTTAGATTCCATCTCCTTGCCTGCATAATTTACCATTATCTTGTCAGCTCTAAGCCACCTACGTTTTGTTCCAAACAAAATCGATTCAGTTTTTTCACAAATGTAGTCACAATTTGTTGTCAGTCAACCAATCTCGAACTAAATGCAATTCCTTACCCCTCTATGTAAACTGTATCCTTCCCTGATACCAGTTTGGCCGAAGCATCAGCATAAAGCATGAGTTTGCACTTTATTGTATCTGGTATATCATTAACGTATATAAGAAATAACAGAGGCTCTAAAATTGATCCCTGCAGTACTCCAAATGCCTCTGACAATACATCACCAACCCTACATACCGGTGATCTGTTGGTCAAATAAGACCTAAACCAATTCACTGCTACATAATTTAGACCCCTGCATTTCAGCTTCATCAGGAGAATATCATTTTCCACAGTGTCAAAAGCTTTCTGTTAGTCTAACATGACCGTACCTGTATAGTTCCCCTTCTCACGTTCCTGCTTGATGTGGTCAAAAAGATGGATAAGGCAAGTATCAGTGGAATGAGCTGTTCTAAAGCCAGATTGTAGTTCATAAAGAAGTTTGTGCTCGAGAAGGTATCCCTCAAGTTGATTAAAAAACAAAATCTCTCAACAACTTTGGATAAGATGCTAAGGATCGACACAGGCCTGTAGTTTCCTACATTTCTTTTGTGCTCTTCTTGTGGAGTGGAAACACACGGGCTGTTTTGAGATCCTTCGGAAATGTACCACTACAAATAGAAAGGTTTACAATATGCTTTATCATTTTAGCAGTGACACAAGCACTACCCTTTATGAATCGTGCAGGAAGGTTATCCAGCCCAGTTGCTTTGTTTGTGCTCATTAAGCGTAGTAGATTGGAAACGCTGTCCTCTGTTACCTTGCACAGCTCAAACAAATAATTTGTGATACCTTTGCTATGATAAATGTTCTTAATGAAAGACTGGCCATAGTGTCCACAGCAGGTCGATACCTTCTTAACCAGAGATGAGGCTATAGTAGTAAAACATTTGTTAAAATAATTTGCAACCTTTTCCTGGTCATAGCATGAAACATAATCAATATCCAGGCCGATACTACAGGATTTTACCTTATGGGAATTTTTGAGCCAATGTCCTTTAACATTTTCCACAGTTTACGAGGCTGATGTAAGGTGTCATTCACAGTGTCTATGTAATGTGGGGATTTGACCTTCTCCATTTTGTATCTTGCCTGGTTTCTACAGTTAATATAACCATCATAATCTTGTTGTAGATTTGTCCTTCTGAACCTGGCCAGGTAGTGATCCCTATGTACGTAGTCATTGAACACTGGTCACTTTAATAATAGTACATACTGTTTTACCCACTTCATATGTACTGTATTCTAGTCATGGCCCATCCTACATAACTACTGCTGTAAAACATTTTATATTCCTATACTGTCCATACTGTCTATATACACCAATATACACTGAGTGTGAGCAGAGCCAGAGATAGAGAGGTGTTTGTCAGACCATAACATCCCGAAAGTCGGTCGTCTCTCAAAAAAACCCATCTGTAGCGTCTGAACAGTTTGACCTAAAAAACTATTATGACCACTCTATGGATGGTGGTCTCCGTTTTGCTCTACGACCCCCACAAGTGTCACAGGACTCGTGTGAAGGTAACCGGTGACAGTTTTAAAACATTTATGGAAGTATGAAAGTAGTTTGGTGCCTCCCGAAAAAAAATTCAGATATGTTTCTTGTGTGAGGACAGACGCTGAGAGACGAGAAGCAAGTACAGGGAGTGAACATTTAATAAACTATGGACATGAAACAGAAAACAGACAGTGTCTAGACAGGGGAAACAAAACGACATTAATGCTGACGCAGGGTCAAACTGAGGAACAGACAGATTTAGAGGGGGCAATCAACAAAGTGAAGGAGTCCAGGTGAGTCCAATGAAGCGCTGATGCGCTTAATGATGGTGACAGCTGTGCATAATGATGGGCAGCCAGAGCAGGCGTGACAGTACCTCCCCCCTCTATGGGCGACACCCGGCGTCCCACACGCCGAGGCGTGGGAGCCCGACGAGGCGTGGGAGCCCAACGAGCCGGCTGAGGCATGACGTGGGGTGGGAGCCTGCCGAGCCAACCAAGGCAAGGAAACCTCTCGAGCCAGCTGAGGCACCCTCAGTTCCTTCGGCAGCAGCACCCGGACCCGACGTCACCAACCAAAACAGAAAACAAAATTCCCTGATGCTTCCAATATTGGTGTCAGCATTCTGTGAGGACAGACGTTGAGAGATGAGAAGCAAGTACAGGGAGTGAACATTTAATAAACAACGGACATGAAACAGAACATGGACAGCATCTGGACAGGGGAAACAAAACTACAGTAATGCTGACACATAGATCAAACTGAGGAACAGACACACAGGCGGTAATCAACAAAGTGAAGGAGTCCAAATGATTCCATGAAGTGCTGATGCGCGTAATGATGGTGACAGGTGTGGTGTGCGTAATGATGGGCAGCCTGGCGCCCTTGAGCGCCAGAGTGGGGAAGCGGGCGCAGGCGTGACATCCTGAGATTTCTTATATTTCCTAGATATAGTACAAACACTTCAAAACCTTGTTACTTATGAAACATTTTTACTATATTTTTTTTACATTTATGAATGGGTTATTCATTGTGTTTCTCTGAGCTATAGTAGGACAGGCCAAACTCTATATTTTATCAAATAATTGTTTTATACATATTTTTGTATACCTAAAGGGGTACTAAAATTCAAAGTAAAATAGCTAAATCTATAGTATGACTGTCACGCCCTGACCTTAGAGAGCCTTTTGTATTCTCTATTTGGTTAGTTCAGGGTGTGACTTGGGTAGGCAAATCTATGTTTCTATTTCTTTGTTGGCCTAGTATGGTTCCCAATCAGAAGCATCTGTTTATTGTTGTCTCTGATTGGGGATCATACTTAGGCAGCCCTTTTTCCCACCTTAGATTGTGGGATCTTGTGTGTGTGCTTTCTGCAAGTGACATCATTAAGGGATCATAGCTTTCACCTGAATTCACCTGGTCAGTTTATGTAATTGAAAGAGTAGGTGTTCTTACTGTTTTGTATACTCAGTGTATTATATATATATATATATATATATTTATTCTGGACTCTGACATTGCTCGTTCTGATATTTCTTTGGTGTATATTGTTTTTGTATTGCTAGGTATTACTGCACTGTTGGAGTTAGAAGCGACAACATCTGCAAATATTTGATTTTCCCTCATTCATTCTCTCTTTCTGTCCCTCTCTCTTTCTCAGTTTCTCCCTCTCTCTTTCACTCTCTTTCTGTGTCTCTCTCTCTCTCTCTCCTTTCCTCACTTTTTCTTTCTCTCCAGTACACAGGAGCATGGCTTCAATCCCTGTTCCCATCGGAGCTTAGCTGGATGATTCCGCTCCGTTTTAATTCCTTATATATCCAGTCTTTTTATCACGCTCCTCCCCTGTTAGTGTAGCGTGAGGATGTGTATGTGTGTGTAAGTATATGTGTAAATATCCGTGCTTAACATCACAACTCCATTTTAAGTCTATTCTTACAGAGGTGAATAAATGCCACGTGGACCATTTTGAAGGCAAATGTTCATGTCTAATTTGTGTGTCCTTGTAGTGGTAGCTCCTTTGACAACCAGTGGTGGTGTCGTGTGAAAGGGTGAAACATTTTAACTTGATGTGTATGCACAGTACATCAATGAACAATTTGTGGTAAGGATTCTTCGCATTGTTTGTCTGTCATTTTGAAGCTAAACGTCCCTTCCTCACAACACAGGAAGAGGGAATGCAAACAAGTGTGTGCGTGAGAGAGAAAGAGAGAGACTGCGCGCGTGTCTGCGTGTGCGGATCTACGGTTCAAACATCAACGCTCCTACTCGTCAGCTTTCCCATGTCGCCTCTCTGCTGAGTTGTTCGACAACATTTGCAAAACAGTTAGTCACAACAATCCGTTTCGACGCCGTTATGCTAATGGCGCCTGACACATTTAGTTCACGCAGCGACGGTCCGGAGTGTCTGATTCCACCTCAACCGTTAGCGGTGTTGAAGTTGTTTTTGAGCAATACACACTTGTCTCAAAGGTCCGTGGGCTACAATTGTCAGAATAACACTACAGTAACATTGCAGTAACATTATAGGCTTGCACATGCCCCTACATGTGTTTTTCAATCACCTCTCTCTCGCTGTGTTCTTGGGTATCCGGTCCTCCATGGTACTGACACAGGAATATGTTCAATCTTAGATGTTATTTCAACAACAAAGAAATAGGTGTAGAATTTCTGTTTCAGACTGTATGTGTTTGTGTGTGTGTACATGTCCGTTTGTATGTTTTGTGTGTGTATGTGTTTGTGATGGATTGTTGTCTCTAACTTCTTGCCCTTTGTGCTGTTATCTTGCCCAATAATGTTTGTACCATGTTTTGTGCTGCTAACATGTTGTGCTGCTGCCATGTGGTGTTGCTACCATGTTGTTGTCATGTTGTGTTGCTACCATGCTGTGTTGTCATGTGTTGCTGCCTTGCTATGTTGTTGTCTTAGGTCTCTCTTTATGTAGTGTTGTGCTGTCTCTCTTGTCATGATGTATGTTTGTCCTATATTTATATTTAATTGTGAAACCCAGCCCCCCGTCACCGCAGGAGGCCTTTTGCCTTTTGGTAGGCCGTCACTGTAAATAAGAATTTGTTCTTAACTGACTTGCCTAGTTAAATAAAGGTTACAAAATACATATTCTGTGTATGTCTATGTATTTGTGAATATGTGGCATGCGGGTGCATGCATTTGTATGGTCTTTGTGTGTGCAAATGTAGGTATGTACTGTATTTGAGTGTACATGCCAGTGTGAATGTGCATGTGCATGTATGTTTTGTTTGTGTGCATTTGTGGATGTTTATGTCGGTGTGTCTCGCCTCCGATTGTCTCCCAGATGTAATTCGTTGGCAGTCTGGTCACGCTGCCGTTCCCAACCTGTCACAAGAGAGATCACATAGGGAAACATCATTTGTAGTAACCTCAGCACTATTGATAGACAATGGCTCCCGGTCGTGTTCGCATTCGCTGTCATCTTATTTTCCAGTGTCCTCCCATGTGAAAGCCAGACCGTCTTATGTCTCGCCTCTTATCTTGTGTTTGTGCCTTTGTGTCGTCCTATATACTATAAGTGGGCGGGGTGGCTTGGATATTCATCAAGGGAGGTTTAAGAGAGTGGCCCACCTACCATCGTCTCCCCACTAAGAATGTAAAAACAAATGCGCTGATAACCGAATCATAACACTGTACATGTTCCTAGCCCGCAGGCTCTCCAAAATGGGATCGTCCCTTGTCTCATTATGGAGGACATGTTACCTCTACCGCATCCTCTCTTAGCTTTGGTACATTTTCATACATAGCATCGCTATGTCTGCAGCCAATTCATAATTGAGAATCCGATAATGTCGGAAGTCTTATGCAACCTTGAGGATGTCTTCCGTCTTTACAGACAGTGCCTCCGGGTTTTTTTGGGGCATACCTGACTTTGGGTTGAGGAACAACAGACACAGCAGCGGTTTAGTCTGGTCAGAGAGCTCTGGGTTCAAGTTTCTAGATATGCCACGTTTTTGGCATATCTAAGATCAGCTTTCCATCCCCCAATCGTAACCTTAACATTAGTGGGGAAAATGCTAAACTGAGCGACTATGGCCAACTTCACCCTACGTCGGGTAGAATATAGACAGCCCATGACCTTGCCCTTTTTCTAAAGTGATATCCAACTGGGAGATTCAAACATAGGTAAGCTATTCAACGGATTGTTGTGAACCAGCAGGCATAGCACTGTGGCTGGGTAATTCTCTAGTCCAGTGCTTGACTCATTTCATATGGTGTATCATCTGAGGTTTTTGTGTTGTAAAAACCTCAGATGTTGTAAGATAGGGTCTAAGCTACAACCCATGCAAATATGAAGAAAAGAAGTCTGAGTATAAGCGTATTTAGATAATTTCTGTAAAAAATGTATAATTTCTATTATTTGACAACCCTGTTTGTAAGCTTTTAAATGAAATCAATCTCATTTGTTTATGGTACGGTGGGGTATGCAAAAAGGGTCAACTTTGAACACCTTTATCTCTTGAATGTCTTTGCATTCAGGTTCAAAAAGTCACTCTCTGAACACTTCTACAATGGGCAATGTACGGGTTTTGTTCAAATCAACAGGGGTGATGTCAAAAAGGGATTGAATTCAAATGAATTTACCGTCAACTTAGTAGGTTAAAACCTTATTTGAAGTTCTGCTTATAAACTGCTTATAAACCATAAAGAAGCAAGTAAATCGTTATGATTAACTAAGATAATATGAGTCGTATGAGTCAATAAATATCTTATTATGGGGAACATATACAGTAGTCATGGACAACTCATGAAGAACAGTCCTTATTGAACATTTATTTACTTAATAAGTTGACTAACAAAATATGTAATGATACTATTTACGTGCGCTTTCGAAGCTGAGTATGAAATAGTGTTTCTGAGATTGCTGAAATGTGTGATTTTCTGCTTCAGTCACATTGTCCAGACAGCCTCTCCTTGAACCACATTTCTCTCGCCGCCTGCCGCTGACGCTTCTCGTGAACCTCCGCCAGCCGAACAGTGGCGAACACTGCTAGAGGTCACCGCAAACATGCACTATAACCGAGCGACACATAAAAAGATTGAAAAGCCAGAGGTGAGTTTACATAATTAAACCTGACTTAGCCCTCTTTGTCTGGGGTGCTGGCTCCATCATTTATCCCCATCATCATTCATTTATGTGGTCTGGAAGATAATGTTCTGCTGAGACTATGGGGTTTTCTAATATGTAAACCTTAGAAGCTTCACAAACGTTATCTGTTATTCACCGGCTTGAAAAGCTCAAAGCCAACGGCTTTTGCTCAGTTCCGTCTCTGTTCGGTCAGCGTCCGCCTTCGAACTTGATCATTAATCATCATTAATGAATGAAAAAGAAAGAAGTGCTTGGTTGGTAGAGAGTGGACTGCACACTGGTTAACGAGGGTAAAATAAAAAAGGTCCCTTTCATTGATAAATGACTTTGAAGTTGTCAATTACCAATACTAACTGGCTGCAATTAATGATGACCTTGAACGGGTCTCGTTAAATGACACTATAGACTCTTTAATTAGACATTACACAATGATTAAAAGTCCTTAAAGGTAGTCTGTGAGAGTCTGAATTTGAATTGACATTGTGCCCTAGCTGCGCCGATCATAGTCCAGGACCTCAAAATAAAAAATGTGCTAAAAACTTTGCCTGGCAAAGGCTCCTCTGAATGCATCTCCCTCATCCAAGCAACTCAAATCAATCAAATCACATTTTATATGTCACATGCGTCGTATACAACAGGTGCAGAGAGAAAGAAAGTAGAGAAATAATAGAAAAGTAAAGTATGATCAGTCCTCTGATCTCCTCCCTATAGGCTGTCTCTAGTGGTGTAAAAATACTTTAAAGTACTACTTAATTCGTTTTTTGAGGTATCTGTACTTTCTTTTGCTATTTATTTTTTTGACAACTTTTACTTTTACTCCACTACATTCCTAAAGATAATAATGTACTTTCTACTCAGTATATTTTCCCTGACACCCAAAAGTTACATTTTAAATACTTAGCAGGAAAGGAAAATTGTCCAATTCACACACTTAAAGAGAAAATCCCTGGTCATCCCTACTGCATCTCATCTGGCGAACGCACTAAACACAAATGCTTTGTTTGTAAATTATGTTTGAATGTTGGAGTGTGCCCCTGGCTATCCGTAAAAAAAACATCGTGCCATTTGGTTTCCTTAATATAAGGAATTTGAAAATACTAACCCAGGTTTTTCTCCAGGAGTTTCCATGTGCTTAGCTCTCTTCTGTTTAATTTTTTTTGTGATATCCAATTGGTAGTTACAGTCTTGTCCCATTGCTTCAACTCCTGTGTGGACTCGGGAGAGGTGAAGGTCGAGAGCCAAGCATCCTCCGAAACACGAACCCTGCCAAGCTGCACTGCTTCTTGACACACTGCTCGCTTAACCCGGTAGCTGGAGGAAACATCGTGACCTAGCGACTGTAGTCAGCGTGCATGCGCCCTGCCCGCCACAAGGAGTCGCTAGAGCGTGATGGGACAAGGGCATCCCAGCTGGCCAAACCCTCCCCTAACTAGGACGACGCTGGGCCAAATATGCGCCGCCTCATGGGTCTCCCGGTCGCGGATCGAACCCAGATCTGTAGTGACTCCTCTAGCACTTAGACCGTTGCTCCACTTGGGAGACCCACTATTCCGTTTCTTTTTATCCTAAAAAAGCCATATTCCTTGCCGATGACAAGCATACCCATAACATGATGCAGCCACCACCACGTTTGAACATATGAAGAGTGGTACTCAGTGATGTGTTCTGTTGAATTTGCCCCAAACATAACGCTTTGTATTCAGGACATGAAGTTAATTTCTTTGCCACACTTTTGGCAGTTTTACTTTAGCGCCTTATTGCAAAAAGGATGCATATTCTGTACAAGATTCCTTCTTTTCACTCTGTCATTTAAGTTAGTTGGAATAACTTCAATGTTGTTGATGCAATCTCAGTTTTTTCTTATCACAGCCATTAAACTAACTGTTTTAAAGTCACCATTGGCTTCATGGTGAAATCCCTGAACAATTTCCTTCCTCTACAGCAGGTATTCCCAAACTGGGGTCCGCACAATGCCGTCGGGGGTACGCCCACTAATGTTAGTGTGACTTTTTTTTCTTCACATTTTCAAACAGTCCATTTATATTTTCCAACGGGGCTATACATTTCGGTGAGGTTTTATCTCGCCTGAGTAGCCTCGTTTCACTGCCAAAAATAAAATGAAACCATCTAGTGTTCAGTGAAATAACAACACAATCTCAAATACAGGTAGGCTAGTCAAATAATTAACAACATACAGAAGTGCGCTGGTTATCAAGGGGCAAAGTATTGACACATTTTTTTTAAATTGAGAGATGAGCTTAAAGTTTTCTTTACTGACCATAATTTTCACTTGTCTGACTGCTTGCATGATGATGAGTTTCTCACACAACTGGCCTATCTGGGTGATGTTTTTTCTCGCCTGAATGATCTGAATCTAGGATTACAGGGACTCTCCGCAACTATATTCAATGTGCGGGACAAAATTGAGGCTATGATTAAGACGTTGGAGCTCTTCTCTGTCTGCATTAACAAGGACAACACACAGGTCTTTCCATCATTTTATGATTTTTTTGTGTGCAAATGAACTCAAGTTTACCGACAATGTCAAATGGGATATAGCGAAGCACCTGAGTTAGTTGAGTGCGCAATTACGCAGGTACTTTCCCGAAACGGATGACACAAACAACTGGATTCGTTATCCCTTTCATTCCCTGCCTCCAGTCCACTCACCGATATCTGAACAAGAGAGCCTCATCGAAATTGCAACAAGCGGTTCTGTGAAAATTGAATTTATTCAGAAGCCACTGACAGATTTCTGTATTGAGCTGCGCTCAGAGTATCCTGCCTTGGCAAATCGCGCTGTTAAGACACTGATGCCCTTTGCAACCACGCACCTATGTGCGTGGATTCTCTGCCTCACTAGCATTAAAACTAAATACAGGCACAGACTGTGTGGAAAATACAATACTCCAATACAGCCCAACATTGCAGAGTTATGTGCATCCTGTCAAGCGCACCCTTCTCATTAACATGTGGTGAGTTATTCACTATTTTTGATGAACAAATAAGGTTTTATATGTAAATGGTTAAATAAAGAGAAAAATTATTGATTATTATTATATTATTATTTGTGCCCTGGTCCTATAAGAACTCTTTGTGACAAAAACTCACACTCATTCTTATGTTTAATAAATGTATCGTACAGTGTGTGTGTGACAGGCTTACAATGATGGCAAAAAACAACATTTGAGATTGCGCTGACCCCGGTGGTAGAGGAGGTACGCAGCTGGAGGTTGAATGTTTGAAGGGGTACGGGACTATAAAAAGTTTGGGAACCACTGCTCTCCAGCAACTGAGTTTGGAAGGACGTCTGTATATTTGTAGTGACTGGGTTCATTGATACACCATCCAAAGTGTAATTAATAACTTCACCATGCTCAAAGGGTTATTCAATGTCTGCTTTTTAAATGTATACCCATCTACCAATAGGTGCCCTTCTTTGTGAGGCATTGGTAAACCTCCCTGGTCTTTTTGGTTGAATCTGTGTTTGAAATGCCGTGTTCGACTGAGGGACCTTCCAGATAGTTGTATGTGTGGGGTACAGACAGTTCAAAAATAATTTTGAACACTATTATGAGTCCATGCAACGTATTGTGACCTGTTAAGCATGCTCCTGCACTTATTTCAGCATGCCATAACAAAGAGGTTGAATCTTTATTGACTCAATCGTTTTCACCTTTTCATTTTTAATGAATTAGTAAAAATTTCTACAAACATAATTCCACTATGATAATTCCACGTTATGATGTTTTGTGTGTAGGCCAGACACAAAATCTCTATCTGGAAAAAGTTGAGGGGTGTGAATACACACTGAAGGCAGTGTCGCTGTTACTTTTGTCCAAGTGGGAAAGGGCAATGTGCAGTGCAAGAAAGTGTGTCATTGTGTCTGTTGGGGCGGTATGCGAATTGGATTGGGTTCAGGGTGTCTGGGATGATGGTGTTGATGTGAGCCATGACCAGTCTTTCAAAGCATTTATTTCATGGCTACAGATGTGAGTGCTGCGCTGCGATAGCGTCTGGTGAAATCCGTCAAAGCCTTCGGAGGCTCTATTGCCATAATTCCCAATAATATTATATCATTATTCTGAGTACCATCGTGACTGTCATCAACATCCTTCTCTTCATTCTTTGTAACAAAGTCATGGGGTGACTAGACATCCCTCGTCTCAATGCTCTAACAACGTTGGTAATGATGGCGCACTGATGATGACGATAACGCTGTATCACCTCTCTTTTAACACACTCTGAGAAACAAAGCTGCCATCTAGAAACTAAAGTTATTATTTGGCTGTCCACATAGGAGAACCCATTGAATAACCATTTTTGGTTCCAGTTAGAATCCTTTTCACAGAAGGTTTTAAATTGAACTCAAAAGGATTATTCTATGGGGACAGCCAGGAAGAAGCCTTTTGGAAGCCTTTTTTCTAAGTGTAAAGATCTGCAAATGAGTATCACTCATAATCTCCTCCCTTTATCCGATGTATAGAATGAAGGGGTTAGCCTCTAGCCATGTCAGAGCCATCGCTAGTGTAGGTGTTTTGACACACTTCTGTCATGACACCATTAATCAGAGAGTTCGGAATGATCGAATGGGAGAAGTACTGCAACGAGTGGGATGACTGCTGCTCGCATTGCATTGTTGGTAACGACAGTGCTTCTTCCATTTGGCTGTCGGACATCGCTGACAAGCAGGTCCATTGATTAATTCATGTATTTATTCAAATGATCCGGCGTGGAGGCCTTACATTCATCCATGTCACATGCTTTCCTCTCTTTGGAACACCGGAGGAGCCAGCAGAGTCTCTGCAATGAGGAGACATATCATTGGGGAGCAAGAAGGGGGCAGCAGAGTTCATCGGTGTTAAAAGGACTGAACTGCCATCTTTTCTTTTGCTTGAGAATTTTTTGGGGTGGAATTCCAATTGCCTTTCTTCTTTTTTTTATTAAGACAGACAATTATGAATTAGAGGTGGAGAGAGATACAGGGAGGGAGGGATACTGCAGCTGGACCAGGCTTTGGCAATTATGTTTTAATTGTATGTACCGTGTCCAGATTAGGACACATACCATTTACCCAGAGGTCTCTTCCCAATCTCCAAATCCAGAACAGACCAATGGAGGCACACAGTACTACACAGAGCCATGACTACAACAGATAAAAGAGCGGGGACTGTGAAGACACACACACACACAGGTACAGACACACGCATACATGCTAGCACACACACTCTACACACACATACATTGTAATATTGTTGTTTGGTGGTATTAACCATTTTGTATATACACAGTATAGTGATGTATTAATGTTATATGATGTACTGTTTTATCTTTTGTTTTATGTGTGATATAAGTGCCTTAATGTGTTTGGACCCCAGAAAGAGTAGCTGCTGTCTTGACAGCAGCTAATGAGGACCCCTAATAAATGCAAATACAAATATAGTGGCAAAATGTTAGCTTAGATGGAATAGCAGTGATTTGCAATTAGGGTTAGGAGTAGTTATGGTTAATAAGGGCCCAAGTGCATCAGTTGGTCTCTTAGCTGAGACAAGAAGTTGTGTTAACCGTTTGATCTTGGAGGGCACATATCCATAGAACCCTTGGAAAGCGTTTGAGGAAAACTGAAATTTCAGTTTGACTGAATTGACACACCAAACCCTGCGTCTATAGCAACACACAATAATTATTCATTCCTTCTTTGTTGCTATTTCTTTTTCATATTAGCTGTGAACACATTTGACAAACTCATCCTCACTGTTCCTCATGTAAGCATTTTGTCACTCACACACACGGCAGGTGGGCTGGGCGTCTCAGAGTTTATCGGGCTTCAAAACAAGGGAAACGCTCAAAAGTACTCAGAACCACCTTGCAAAGGTCAGATAAGCAGACCCCATTAAAATGACCGGTGGCCCAGAATGCATTGCTCAGGGCATAGAGGAGTTTATAGAGCTATGCAAGCGGGTAGATCTCGTTGACAGTAGTGGGGGAACGGAAAACCGAATTGAGAACCACAGGACTCAGGTAATGAGTCTAGCGCTACCTCTCTGGGTTTCTGACAAGAGCCTTACTTATTTTCAATTGGAACGTTTTTTTTTTTTTCTCTCTCTCTCTCTCTCTCTCTCTCTCTCTCTCTCTCTCTCTCTCTCTCTCTCTCTCTCTCTCTCTCTCTCTCTCTCTCTCTCTCTGAAGGGAAGCACTCAGTTTATCATAGTGCGCTATGATAAACTGCATCTAACGGCTGTAATGAAGTGCAGCAGCGTTCATATACAGTTGAAGTCGGAAGTTTACATACACCTTAGCCAAATACATTTAAACTCCGTTTTTCACAATCCCTGACATTTAATCTTAGTAAAAATGCCCTGTCTTAGGTCAGTTAGGATCACCACTTTATTTTATTAATGTAAATCTCAGAATAATAGTAGAGAGAAAGATTTATGTCAGTTTTTCTTTCTTTCATCACATCAAATGATGTCAATTAGCTTATCAGAAGCTTCTAAAGCCTTGCCATCATTTTCTGGAATTTTCCAAGGCACAGTCAACTTAGTGTATGTAAACTTCTGACCCACTGAAATTGTAATGCAGTGAATTATAATTGAAATAATATGTCTGTAAACAATTGTTGGAAAAATTACTTGCACAAAGTAGATGTCCTATCCGACTTGCCAAAACCATAGTTTGTTAACAAGAAATTTGTGGAGTGGTTGAAAAACGAGTTTTAATGACTCCAACCTAGGCATATGTAAACTTCCGACTTCAACTGGAGAGGATGTCGCTGTAGTCTAAGACCGATAGGAACGTCGACTGAATAATCTGCTTTCTACTACCATCAAAGGTGCTTCATTAAAAGATAACCCACTGGGGACAGATGTCAGTTCAATGTCTAGTTTTCACTAATGTGAATTCAACGTGAAATCAACCAAAAATGTCACCCTTTCATTGGATCTAGGTTTTTTTTTTTAAATTGAAAAAAAATGAAAATCCCTTAAGTTGATGACTTTTTGCAAATCCAATCAGTTTTCCACGTTAATTCAACGTCATCACATTGAATTTTGAGTTTGAAATGACGTAGAAACTACGTTGATTCACCCAGTTCTTGCCCAGTGGGATAGATGAATGTCTCTGAACTTTTAAATATCAGAACTAGTTTCCCAACCTGATTGTTGCTGAGAACCTTGTTTGAGGTTCAATTCCAGCTAATAATTCAACCCTAGAACAGAACTGTGCCGTCATTATAGTTCCTCTTCTCAAATCAAATCAATTTTTATTTGTCACGTGCGCCGGTGTAGACCTTACAATGAAATGCTTACTTACAAGCCCTTACAATACTTAAAAAAGTAAGAGATAAGAAACATAAATTATTAACGTAAATAATCGATCAAATTGAAGACGGGATGATCTGTGTTCAATACCGGAGGAAAACAATGTGTAGCATGCTTTCTGGTCACGCGCCTCTAACAAACAGTACACTTTACTGGAGCCTCATTCTGAACATGGCTACTTCTTCATTTCTCAAAGGAAAAACCTCAACCAATTTCTAAAGACTGTTGACATCCAGTGGAAGCGATAGTAACTGCAGGAAGGTCCCTTAGAAATCTGGATTCCCAATGAAATCCTTTGAAAAGAGAGTGACCTCAAAAAAGAAAATTCTGAATGGTTTGTCCTCTGGGTTTTGCCTGCCAAATAAGTTCTGTTACAGTCACAGACATGATTCAAACAGTTTTAGAAACTTCAGAGTGTTTTCTATCCAATACCAATAATAGTTTGCATATGTTAGCTTCTGGGACTGAGTAGGAGGCAGTTTACTCTGGGCACGCTTTTCATCCAAACGTGAAAATGCTGCCCCCTATCCATAAGAAGTTTCAACAAGAAATTTGTGGAGTGGTTGAAAAACGATTTTTAATGACTCCAACCTAAGTGTATGTAAACTTCCGACTTCAACTGTATATGCACATTTTTGTGGAACAGTTTCATTTAATTTATAATAGTCTTCGTGTCTCAAAATCATTGTCTGTGATTAATTAATTTAGTTTATAAATTATTCTATCTAAAAAATATTCTGGGCCCTCAAAGTTTCCCACGCCAGTGACCTCGGGACAGACACAGCTGTAGGCTATTTGTGCAAGGAATAAGAAAAATTCAGGTATTTTATGATGATTCCACTGGATCAGAGCATTACATTTTCATTCTCAAGTGATTCTAAAAACAGAATTAGTTTACTCTCTGTTTGAGGTGAAGAAAAATTACTTTGAGAAGCTCCTCATCTTATTACCGGTGGTAAGTTAAGACAATCATAAATACTATCAGACATCCCCAAATGGCCACATTTATAGGCCTACATTTGCACCCAGGCCATGTAGACTAGTACTACTTCTATATCCATAATTAGGTGCGGTTTTTTTACTCAATATTGACAGGAGCGTTTCAAACAAAATACGATGAAAAAATTGAATGAAATGAACAAAAACATGTTTCTCACAAGTGTAGCATAGGTTGCGAATTCTGCAAAACATATGTCCACTCCGACAATGAGAACTGTAGGCCTAAATAACTGTAATAAAAATACAGGGCCTAAAATCAACACCCGCCAAATGCCGGTAGATTTTGGCATTAGATGTCCATTTTACCAGCCACGTTGGCGGGTGGTCAGGGCTCCACAGTGCGAGCATTTCACTCACATTTATGCATAAAAATATTCAAGTCTGATCACATTTATAGGAAAGTAAATGCTGCATTTGTAACGGCTGTCGTCGGGAGAAAAAGACCAAGGTGCGGTGTGGTAAGTGTTCGTCATTTTAATGGTAAAGCTGAACACTAATACAACAAGCAACGAAAGAACAACCGAAACAGCTCCGTCAGGTGCAAAACATACTAAACAGAAATAACCACCCACAAACACAGGTGGGAACAGGCTACCTAAGTATGATTCTCAATCAGAGACAACGATAGACAGCTGCCTCTGATTGGGAACCATACCAGGCCAAACACATAGAAAACAAAACAAGGACAACATAGAACACCAGACAGAATGCCCACCCAAACTCACGCCCTGACAAACCAAAATAGAGACATAAAAAGGATCTCTAAGGTCAGGGCGTGACAGCATTAGCTGTTTTCAAGTCATTTCTACCGTTCTGTTTCATAGCTGGTAAATTAATCGCACAAAGTCAAAGAACTACAAAACCTACCACGAGTTTCAACATATTGAAGTTATGAAACATTGAATACCCACAAAATGGAGGTAGAGAGCTCATTCTGGAGAGAGAGACGTACCTTGTGCATCTGAGCCACAATCCCCATATTCTTGGACTGTGTCATCCCTGCGGATTCGTCCACCGAGACATACGCAAATCAGATAGGTGCCTCGTGTGCCATGGAAAAATATATATATTTGCGACTGCTGGACTAAAACAATCTAGTGTTTTCTTTGTCATACAGTATTCCACATAAGGCACCAAAACCTATAAGGCACCCAGTATACCGTTAATCTCATAATGAATCAAATCTAGTGACACATAACTTGACATTTCTGCCATCCACTGTGACATTGTGGGAGGATAATACAACCTTACAATTAATGGCAATGCATTTCTTAGCTGCTATAAATGCTAGGTTACACAGTTTCTTCTGATAACACTCCAGTATCAACATTTCCAAGCAAACAGAAACAGGGAGCATCTGTAGACATGCTGAGATAAAAACAAACATACTCTTTGCCAGAATTCAGCCAGCCTTCACAAGATCACACAATGCAGATATGTCCCCTTTAGTGTTTTAGCAGAGGAATTACATTTCTGAGTGCATGATATTAAGTTTCACTGGCATATAGTAGGTCAAATTGCACAAATGTATGTTTGAGATTATATGAACATGACTGGTACTTCAAACATATCTGTATCCATTCATCATCATCAATAGTCTCTCACAGGACAAAAAGGCTACAAAACATTTCCATATACACAACAGCTGTTAGATACTGCTACCTGACAGATATTGTAGCTAGAGGCTAAAGCCGAACTGGCTGTGGTAGCAGCTAGCTAGCTAGTTCATTCTCCTCAGACAGAACTTCAGTCGAATATATATTTTTTCTGTTAAGTCAAGCAGTAGGTACCTTACCAGCTACATCAGTCAAATAAAGAGTAGCCAGTTTCTGCTCTGCTTGCTTTTACAACTCTGAGAAAAAGCGCAAAACACACAGACAGCAGCTGAAGACAGCAGCACCATGTCTTTCAGAAGCTTTGCCTTCACACAGCCTGTCCGCAAGCTCTGTGGTGTCTGTGTGTTCCTAAATCCAGCCGGCTGAAACTGCCATACAGCCTACCCAACCGCTCTGAGACGTACTTATGGTCCTAAAGCACACCAATGCCACTTTTACTATCACAGTGCAATGATAAAACTGGGGGGGACAAAAATGCAATTTTATAGTGTGTTTTGGGGTCATGTCCCCCCGTCCCCAGTGAAAGTTGCGCCCCTGCTGACCTCAACAATGATCGTTTTCATTTATCATTTAATTTGCGACTCTCTGTCTCCCGCCACTCTCTGAGTCACTCCCCCGTGGCCGCCACTGATTTCATTGTTAAATCCACAGCCAACAATTGTGTCCTTGGGGGTGTGCCTCATTGTGTCTTGTGCCGTTTAAAAAGCTGGAGCTTGGCAACCCTGCCATGAATTATTCAACACTCCCTGCTACATGTTGGCCCCCGTCGGATTCCTTCCTAACCAATATAATTGTTGAGGCAGTTAGAAGGAAATATAAATCACAATGCCACAGAGCAGTGCAGGAAAATGGAAGGGGAAAAAAGAGAAAAGAAAGAGAAAAGGAGAGAGAGATATTTCATTCACTGATTAGTGTCAGTGGGTGTAGTACCAGGGGCCCGTGGACCATGCTAACGTGTCTAGGAGATAATGACTCCTAGCTAACGAACAGAGGAGCAGCGGAGGAGGGAGGGGGGTGGAGGAGAAGGAGATGTGCCCCCAATGACAAGGCCAATGAGCAGCTCCTTAGCTTTCTGTCTGCCATCTTGGCAAAAGAACAAGTCTTTAAGCTTTTCCCTATTGGATTTTTAAGTGGCGACTGTCATTTGCTAGCTCTATCCTCTCTGTCCAGCCATTTGCTCACCATGTTCTGTAGCTGTTGGGTTTGAGTGTGATCTCAGAGGGTTTCTCCAAAAGCTTCCAGACTGGCTGACCCACTAGGTGCACAGATGGACCGAGAGATCCATTTCTGACAGGGGAGAAAAGTATTGTCTTGAGTGGAAAATGGACTGCAACACAATATCAGTCAATACAGGAAACGATGTGCGTAACAATGGTGACAGGTGTGCGTAATGATGAGCAGCCCGGTGACCTTGAGCGCCAGAAAGGGGGAACAGGAGCTGACGTGACAGGCTCATAATAATGGCTGGAAAGGAGCAAATGGAATGGTATTTGACACCATTCCACTGATTCCGCTCCAGCCATTAACAAATCAAATCAAATCAAATGTTATTTGTCACATACACATGGTTAGCAGATGTTAATGCGAGTGTAGCGAAATTCTTGTGCTTCTAGTTCCGACAATGCAGTAATAACCAACGAGTAATCTAACCAAACAATTCCACAACTACTACCTTATACACACAAGTGTAAAGGGATAAAGAATATGTACATAAAGATATATGAATGAGTGATGGTACAGAACGGCATAGGCAAGATGCAGTAGATGGTATCGAGTACAGTATATACATATGAGATGAGTAATGTAGGGTATGTAAACATAAAAGTGCATAGTTTAAAACCTCTTAGCGCTAGGGGTCAGATTTCTTTTTTTCTTAAAATAACGTTCCCAAGGTAAATAGACATTTTCTCAGGCCCAGATCGTAGAATATGCATATAATTTACAGATTAGGATAGAAAACACTCCAAAGTTTCCAAAACTGTCAAAATATTGTCTGTGAGTATAACAAAACTGATTCTGCAGGCAAAAACCAGAGGAAATCTAACCCGGAAGTGATTTATTTTTTATCTGTGTTTCCTGGCCCGTCTTTCTTCCATTTAAAGGGGTATCAACCAGATTCCTTTTCCAATGGCTTCCTCAGGCTGTGACCAGGCTTTAGACATAGTTTCAGGCTTTTATTTTGAAAAATTAGCGAGATTTTTCAAAACTAGTGAGGTGTCCTCTGATTAGTTCCTGCGCACGAGAGGGGTAGCTCTCCATTTTCTTTCTCGCTTTTATTGAATAGGTTATGATCCGGTTGAAATATTATTGATTATGTTCGTTAAAAACAACCTGAGGATTGATTTAAAAAACATTTGACATGTTTCTACGAATATTACGGATACTTTTTGGTATTTTCGTCGAACGGAACGAGGGTTTGATTTCTGAACATAACGCACAACCCAAATGGCATTTGTTTTGTTATAAAAGTAATATTTATCGAACAAAAATAACATTTGTTGTGTAACTGGGAGTCTCGTGAGTGCAAACATCCAAAGATTATCAAAGGTAAGCGATTCATTTTATTGCTTTTCTGACTTTCGTGACCATGCTAATTTGGGGCTAGCTGTTGTAGCATTGATTGATGAGTAACGTTAGTTCCTATTCAATGTCGCTAAACACTAACGTTAGATAACTGATAGCAAGCACTGATAGCAAGCACTAGTGTTAGCAAGCACTATTATTGCTAGCTGGATAACACAACAACTAGCTAAGTATCTAGCTAGCTAGCCTAGCTATAGGCCTAAACAATATTTTGAAGAATGTGCATTCACAGGTACATACTTAGAGCCTACTGAGCCTCCAACCTTTGTAATCTCGGACACCCAGCTCATCTGTTCATAAGAGGTTATTTATTTGTGACAGTTGTTACTGAATCAGATGCAGCTGAGAAAAACGAAACAATAAATTGGTGAATTTAGTGGCAACTTGCCCATTTGTAACAAGCATTCATTGTTACACCTCTCTATTTACAGACTGCAATTCCCACCAGCTACTTGTTGTTATTGCAGTGTAACTACGAGTTATTATAATTGACTACAATACTTGTTACAGTGTAATTACACTGTAATTACACTGTAACAAGTACCCAAGGAATTAAACACAGTTGGTAACGACCTTGTACCAAATGGTGACTGCTCGTGCTTATTTTGACGAATCCCCCAAATCAAAGTAAATATTAGGTTAATACAGCAATTACCATTTGACTGTGTACTTTGAAATAAAATTCTACCAGTAAACATTCATCCTACCTCTTTCACTTGTGATGATTAATTCACATGTTCATTAATTACTTTCCCCTCACACACACACATTCATACAATAGACTTTGTCTCTACCTCTAAATGATCTTCTTCATATTCCTTCTCCATGTTCATTTATACCTATCCATCATGCACACTGCGTTAATTCAATAGGCTTCTTCCCTTCATATTCGCTTGGGGACATTCATTCACGTTTTTACACACACACAGACACACACGCACGCACACACACACACACGCACGCACTCACGCACACACACACACACGTATATTCATTCTGTACTCGTATTCATTCATAACGGCACACAAATCCGCAGGCATACTGTCACAGAGGAAATGACTGCCTCTGTTGCACAGGAGGCGGTTCGGAAACACTGCGGGAATGTGTGTGTGTGTGTTATGCACAATGTCCCCCAGGGACTCTGCACATGCAATGTTTTGTGAACATTCATTCATACACACACACACACACACACACACACTCCTCCTAAGCTCGATCCTCCCCCATCACACACACACACATACATACCATGCTGAGTTGGGTTAGCTAGTTGCGTGCGGTGTGCTGCTGTTTGTTCCCTGCAGTGTACGGGCGGCCTGCTGATTTCCATCCTAATGTAATGGGATTGGACAGCTTAAGGGCCAGTGTGATTTCAATAACTTCTCTCTCTGCCTCTCTCTCACACATCCAAGGCCTTCGCTCGCCTCGTCCTCCCCCCACCAGAAGATGCATTGCCCAGACAGCTTGGAATGTCTGACTGAAATATGGGACAAATCAACCTTTTTTTTCCTAAATTTGTGGTGTTTGAATTTGTTGATGCAATTTGGGACATGATTGGTTGGTTGCGGGAGGCGGGACAAAGGGTCAAAATGCGGGCCTGTGGTCACCCTAAGTGGGAGGTTAGAAAGAATCAGTGTTTAATCCTAAAGAGTCTATTGACTCTCCCTTGCATCAATCTAAGTAACGTAATAAAAAAATCCCATCAATCCCCATCCACCAGTTTAATCTAGGGATATCCGTCTCAATCCACCACACCGACTTATGACAGCCTTCCGCATCTGCAGTGGAAGGGGAACGAGCTACAGCGGTGTTTGTCAGACCGTGAGACATCCCGAAAGTCGGTCTTCTCACAAAAACGTCTGTAGCGTCCAAACGATTTGGCTCATACTAACTAATATGATCACTCTATGGAAAGATGTGACTCTCACGAACACACTGTTCTCCATTTTGATCTACAAACCCCACAGGACTTGTCTGAAGGTAACCTAGTACCGGTTTTAAAAAATAAACTGAAGTAAGGTGGTAGTTTTATGCTAATAAAAAAAGTTAAATATGTGTCCCTAAAATATATTTCCTGAGCTTTCTTATATTGTAAATCCTAGATATAGGTCAGACACTTCAAAATCTTATTCCTTATCATTTATCTTTTTGACTGTGTGTTTTGCCATTTATGAATGTGCTATTCAATGCATGGGCTATAGCACCAAAGCTATACATATATTTGTTTTATACCTACAGTGGTCCTAAACGTCAAAATCAAATAGCTAAATGATCCATTGTATGACCATCTTAAAACAATTCCGTATGCTAGCTCAGTAGAATCACAAATCAGTTCCGCGAAGTTTTCAGTTAGACAGCATTGCAAAATGACTAAATGAAAAAAAGAGAATTAAATAACACATTCAATAAATAGAAATGAATGAGATTCAGAAATGAATATCAATGACAATATGATGCTTAATAAAACATCAATGCTGAAAGAAAAACAGTTGTTCAAGTGAGTGTGAAATAGTTTTTGAAGTGAGGATGCTATCCTTCATCAGAAGAAAATGACTGTGAAGAAAGAATGTCATTGTGATTGAATTTAAAAAATAGTTTAGGCATTGTTGTCTCAATATTTTGGGCATGAAGTGGCTCCGTCTTCAGCTCGACAAACTCAACCATTAAAGGTGCACTCCAAAGATTTCTATTCCTCGTCAATATTGTTTAAAAGTGTTCTAACACTTGTTTTCTTTTGTTTTAGTAGGACTTGGGTGGAGTTAGTTTCTTTGTAAGTACAAAATTAAAGAAGAAGCATCTGTGAATCTCAATCGTATATCCTTGATTAACTCACGTCCTCCCTCATCTTCTTTTCAAAGCACATTGGAGCAGAAGATCGGAGGTTCCTCCCCTTGGATCTTTTCCGCCAATGCATGTTGATTGGGAGGAAAGGAGAGAGGATTCAAGGAATCAAAGAAATACAATTGAAATTCACCATGGTTTCTTAAAACGTGTATTGGCTATGGTCTCCGCCCCGGTCACTTCCTAGCCACACCCATAGTCCTGGTTTGTGTAAAATAGGAATTGGTGAAGCCATCTTGACTGCTTGAATGTTGTGGTCGGAAATGTTTGCTTACTAGGAAAACCTTTTTTTGTTTATAAAAAGCAATTTTTTTCTCACTCCATGTAGGGTGGCCAATGAAAAATGCATATTTTGATCAATGGGTAAAATAATTGTGGAGATAATCCTGTAAGAAAACCACTGGTCCAAACCTCATATGTCTATCATAATCTGTAAAATGTATTGGAGTTTTTACCCTTCTTAAAATTGTCAAGATTAAGGGGATTAAATCAATTGGAGGCCTGAAAAAATGAGTGGTCATAAATCTGGAAAATAGCATCGCGTCAGCTAGGCTACCTGACAGGGTTACCATTGATCTTGTCATCTTTCTTCTCAAATCTGGAGGACCTCAAACAATTTTGAGACATTACAACGCTGTTCATATTAATGCAGGCTTTTTATTTTCAAAGCATTTTACATTTAATTCAGCTCGTGTCATGATAATTTAGCTATTTCCGATTCGTGGAAACAACTTGGAAGACGACAACCATAAAATGCAAAATCCTCAAAAGTTTTGGCGATAAAGCTGCACCGCTCTGTCAACTGATGTATTAGGTTACGAAATCATTTTTTGGGGGGATAGAATGTTAATTCTACTGTATGTTAGAGAAAGACCCCACTGAATGATTCAGAGCATGAGAATCATATTTGCCTAGGTAAAATCAATTTTATAACATAAGGAAGTGAAATTTCATCACCAAAGTGTCACGTTCCTGACCTATTTTTATGTTATTTTGATTATGTTTAGTTGGTCAGGGCGTGAGTTGGGGTGGGCATTGTATGTTGTGTGTGTTTTGTTTAGTCTATGGGTGTTGTATTGTGTATGGGATAGATAATTGTGAGGTTGTCTAGTTATGTCTATGGCTGCCTAGATTGGGTCTCAATCAGAGACAGCTGTCATTCATTTGTCTCTGATTGGGAGCCATATTTAAGGTAGCCATAGGCAGTAGGCTTTTGTGGGTAGTTGTCTTGTTTAACGTTTGTTGCTTGTCTGTGCACTTGCGTTATTTAGCTTCACGATCATTTGTTGTTTTTTGTTTGTTTGTATAGTGTTTTCGTTTCATGTTCATCTTCGTTCATTTATTAAAAGAAGATGGCTTATTTTCCTCATGCTGCGTTTTGGTCCGAATCACTTCCACACGATCGTGACACAAAGTGCATTTTCACCCACTCTGGGCATAGTGGGTGAACACTGTACTGCATAAAATTGATAACCTTCTCTCTCTCTCTCTCTTTTTACTATTTTCTACATTGTAGAATAATGTTCATTTCTCTACTATAAGCCGTCTCCAATGTCATTTTAGAGAATTTGAGGAGTATTTCTGTCTGTCATAAAGCACTTTTGTGGGGGAAAACTAATTCTGATTGGCTGGGCCTGGCTCCCCAGTGGGTGGGCCTTGCTCCCAAGTGGCTGAGCCTATGCCCTCCCAGGCCCACCCATGGCTGCGCCCCTGCCCAGTCATGTGCAATCCACAGATGAAGGCCTAATGCATTTATTTCAATTCACTGATTTCCTTATATGAACTGTAACTCAGTAAAGTCGTTGAAATTGTTGCATGTTGTGTTTATATTTTTCTTTTGTCTGTACATACAGTACCAATCAAACGTTTGGACACATCTACTCATTCCAGGGTTTTTCTTTATTTTCACAATTTTCTACAATTGTAGAATAATAGTGAAGACATCCAAACTATGAAATAACACACATGGAATCATGTAGAAACCAAAAAAGTATTCAAATCAATCAGTTGTGTTGTAACAAGGAGGGGTGGTTTACAGAAGATAGCCCTATCTGGTAAAAGACCAAGTCTATATTATGACAAGAACACCTCAAATAAGCAAAGAGAAACGACATCCCATCATTACTTTAATTAAGACATGAAGGCCAGTCAAACCCGAAAAGTTTCTTCAGGTGCAGTCGCAAAAACCGTCAAGAGCTATGATGTAACTGGTGATGAGACCACCACAGGGAGGGAAAATCCAGAGTTATCTTTAATGCAGATGATAAATTCATTAGAGGAAACTGCACCTCAGATTGAAGCCCAAATAAATGCTTCACAGAGTTCAAGTAACAGACACGTCAACATCAACTGTTTAGATGAGACTGCATGAATCAGGCCTTCATGTTCGATTTGCTGCAAAGAAACCACTACTAAAGGACACCAATAAGAAGACACTTGCTTGAGCCAAAAAACACGAGCAATGAAAATTAGACCGGTGGAAATCTGTCCTTTGGTCTGATGGCTCCAAATGTGAGATTTTTGGTTCCAACGATATGCCATCCCATCTGGTTTGCACTTAGTGGGACAATAATTTGCTTTTCAACAGGACAATGACCAAAGAACACCTCCAGGTTGTGATGGAATGCTGCATCAGATGACCTGACCTTCACAATCACCGACCTCAACCCAATTGAGATGGTTTGGGTTCCGGAGTTCCAAATTAAGCAGCAGCAGCTGAAAAGATGAGCTCCTACAAATATTGAAATTTAAATGTTTTTTTAGAGTAAAGTACATCGAAAAAAAATCAAAAGAAAACTGCAAACTGAATAGGAGACCAAACAAGCAGCAAACAAAGAAGAAAGGCTTTTGAAAAAGTAACAATTTTTCATGAAAATTATATAAAACCTCTGCGGGTTTTTATCCTTACGCTAAGCTAAGGTTGTTTACCTGTTGCTAGGCAGTTGCTAGGGACATTCCTGAAAGAAGCTAGCTGCTAACAAGGAGTGTCTAGTTGGCAGAAGAAGAAGAAGGGACAAAGAAGGGACAAAATAAGGACAGAAGAAAAGGGAAAGGGGACATTAAGGTGAAGCAGTCCTCTAAAGACACAAAAGACAATAATACAAAAACAACACTTCTATTGCCTCTCCCTCTACGATACGCACTCCCGGTTTGGTTTGGAGCGAGTAGTTGCATTCCGCTTTGCTCCACAGGTAGTATTACAGGTAGTATTACATTTCATTTCATTACAGTACAACAGTTTGATTTGTTTGATCTTAGCTGGCTACATAGCCGTCTTTTGTATCCAAGATAATTGTGTGATCAGCTAGAGTAATTGTCGAGGTTACCTAGCCAGTTAGAGGTTACCTAGCCAGCTACACTTTCAAACAAAGTCAACAACGCAGCCACTGCTAGCTAGCCTATTTCACCAGCCAGCAGTACTATATCATTTTAGTCAATAAGATTTTTTGCAACGTAAGCTTAACTTTCTGAACATTCGAGACGTGTAGTCCACTGTCATTCAATCTCCTTTGCATTAGCGTAGCCTCTTCTGTAGCCTGTCAACTATGTTGTCTGTCTATCCCTGTTTCTCTCTCTGCACAGACCATACAAACGCTTCACACCGCGTGGCCGCTGCTATCTAACCTGGTGGTCCCAGCGCGCAGACCACGTGGAGTTCCAGGTCTCAGGCAGCCTCTGAACTGCCGATCTGCGGCCAACAAGGCAGAGTTCATCTCAGCCTATTGCTTCCTCCAGTCCCTCGACTTCTTGGCACTGACGGAAACATGGATTACCACTGATAACACTGCTATCCTACTGCTCTCTCCTCGTCTGCCCACGTGTTCTGCCCCCGAGAGCTTCTGGTCAGCGGGGTGGTGGCACTGGGATCCTCATCTCTCCCAAGTGGACATTCTCTCTTTCTCCCCTGACCATCTGTCTATCGCCTCCTTTGAATTCCATGCTGTCACAGTTACCAGCCCTTTCAAGCTTAACATCCTTATCATTTATCGCCCTCCAGGTTCCCTTGGAGAGTTCATCAATGAGCTTGACGCCCTGATAAGTTCCTTTCCTGAGGATGGCTCACCTCTCACAGTTCTGGGTGACTTTAACCTCCCCACGTCTACTCTTTGACTCGATTCCTCTCTGCCTCCTTCTTTCACCCTTCCTCTTTACTCCCTCCTCTCATCACCCTCCCCTCCCCCCTCTATCACAAGCAGGAAAATACGCTTGACCTCATCTTTACTAGATGCTGTTCTTCCCACTAATCTCATTGCAATCCCCTCCCAAGTCTCCGACCACTACCTTGTATCCTTTTCCCTCTCTGTCTCATCCACACTTCCCACACTGCCCCTACTCCGGATTGTATCGGCCGCCTCAACTTCGCTCTCTCTCCCCCGCTACTCTCTCTCTTCCATCCTATCATCTCTTTCCTCTGCTCAAACCTTCTCCACACCTACTCTCTCTGATTCTGCTCCTCAACCCTCCTCCTCTCCTCTCTTTCTGCTCCTTTGACTCTCTATGTCCCTATCCTCCATGCCGGCTCGGTCCTCCCTCCTGCTCCGTGGCTCGACGACTCATTGCGAGCTCACAGAACAGGGCTCCGGCAGCTAGAGCGGAAATGGAGGAAAACTCGCCTTCCCTGCGGACCTGGCATCCTTTCACTCCCTCCTCTCTACATTCTCCTCTTCTGTCTCTGCTGCTAAAGCCAATTTCTACCACTCTAATTCCAAGCATCTGCTCTAACCCTAGGAAGCTCTTTGCCACCTTCTCCTCCCTCCTGAATCCCCTCCCCTCCTCCCCCTCCCTCCCTCTCTGCTGATGACTTCGTCAACACATTTTGAAAAGAAGGTCGACGACATCCGATCCTCGTTTGCTAGTCAACGACACCGCTGGTTCTGCTCACACTCGCCCTACCCTGTGTTTGACCTCTTTCTCCCCTCTCTCTCCAGATAAATCTCGCGTCTTGTGACGGCCGGCCACCCAACAACCACTGCCCGCTTGACCCTATCCCCTCCTCTCTTCTCCAGCCATTTCCGGAGACCTTCTCCCTTACCTCACCTCGCTCATCCAACTCATCCTTGACCGCTGGCTACGTCCCTTCCGTCTTCAAGAGAGGAGAGAGTTGCACCCCTTCTGAAAAACCTACACTCGATCCCCGATGTCAACAACTACAGACCAGTATCCCTTCTTTCTTTTCTCTCCAAAACTCTTGAAACGTGCCGTCCTTGGCCAGCTCTCCTGCTATCTCTCTCAGAATGACCTTCTTGATCAAATCAGTCAGGTTTCAAGACTAGTCATTCAACTGAGACTGCTCTTCTCTGTGTCACGGAGCGCTCCGCACTGCTAAAGCTAACTCTCTCTCCTCTGCTCTCATCCTTCTAGACCTATCGGCTGCCTTTGATACTGTGAACCATCAGATCCTCCTCTCCACCCTCCCGAGCTGGGCATCTCCGCGCGGCCCCACGCTGGATTGCGTCCTACTGACAGGTCGCTCCTACCAGGTGGCGTGGCGAGAATCTGTCTCCGCACCACGTGCTCTCACCACTGGTGTTCCCCCAGGGCTCTGTTCTCTAGGCCCTCTCCTATTCTCCTATACCACCAAGTCACTTGGCTCTGTCATATCCTCACATGCGTCTCCTATCATTGCTATGCAGACGACACAAATTATCTTCTCCTTTCCCCCTCTGATAACCAGGTGGTGAATCGCATCTCTGCATGTCTCTGGCAGACATATCAGTGTGATGACGGATCACCACCTCAAGCTGAACCTCGACAGACGGAGCTGCTCTTCCTCCCGGGGAAGGACTGCCCGTTCCATGATCTCGCCATCACGGTGACAACTCCATTGTGTCCTCCTCCCAGAGTGCTAAGAACCTTGGCGTGATCCTGGACAACACCCTGTCGTTCTCAACTAACATCAAGGCGGTGACCCGTTCCTGTAGGTTCATGCTCTACAACATTCGCAGAGTACGACCCTGCCTCACGCGCAGGAAGCGGCGCAGGTCCTAATCAGGCACTTGTCATCTCCGTTGGATTACTGCAACTCGGCTTGGCTGGGCTCCCTGCCTGTGCCATTAACCCCTACAACTCATCCAGAACGCCGCGCCCGTCTGGTGTTCAACTTTCCCAAGTTCTCTCACGTCACCCCGCTCCTCCGCTCGTCTCCACTGGCTTCCAGGTTGAAGCTCGCATCCGTTTACAGACATGGTGCTTGCCATACGGAGCTGTGAGGGGAACGGCACTCTGTACCTTCAGGCTCTGATCAGGCCCTACCACCAAACAAGGGCACTGCGTTCATCCACCTCTGGCTGCTCGCCTCCCTACCTCTGAGGAGAAGTACCAGTCCGCTCAGCCCAGTCAAACACTGTTCGCTGCTCTGGCACCCCAATGGTGGAACAAACTCCCTCACGACGCCAGGTCAGCGGAGTCAATCACCACTTCCGGAGACACCTGAAACCCCACCTCTTTAAGGAATACCTAGGATAGGATAAAGTAATCCTTCTAACCCCCCCCCCCCCCCCCTTAAAAGGTAGATGCACGCTATTGTAAAGTGGTTGTTCCACTGGATATCATAAGGTGAATGCACCAATTTGTAAGTCGCTCTGGATAAGAGCGTCTGCTAAATGACTTAAATGTAAATGTAATGTAAATGTTTGGGATGAGTTGGACCGCAGTGTGAAGAAAAGCAGCCAACAAGGGCTCAGCATACGTGGGAACTCCTTCAAGACTGTTGGAAAATAATTCCTCACGAAGCTGGTTGAGAGAATGCCAGGAATGTGCAAAGCTGTCATGAAAGCAAAGGGTGGCTACTTTGAAGAATAACATATATTTTGATTTGTTTAACACTTTTTTGGTTACTACATGACTCCATATGTTTCTATTTCATAGTTTTGATGTCTTCACTAGTATTCTACAATGTAGAAAATAGTAAAAATAAAGAAAAACCTTTGAATGACTAGGTGTGTCCACATTTTTTGACTGGTACTGTAAGTCTGCAGCGCCAGCGCTGGCTAAAAATTTGCAGCACTCTCACCCCTAAATGGATCCCCATGGCTGTGTACTCGATCATCTCCCCTTCTCTTCACTTCACATGTGTCCTTAACATGGACACAACCAGGACTGTTTGGTTTTTACGATGAACGAGTCTAGTGGCAAAGACAGGCGGCAGAGAGAGGGTATTCTGTGGTGGCAAGAAACGGCTTGATTCATATAATGTAGGAGTTTCATGAATGTATGAATGTGAGGCGCTAAAAGTTATTTACTGTATTTCCCTCCATCCTCTCTCTCTACCTCTCCCCTCTCTCTGTCCATCCTCTCTCTCTACCTCTCCCCTCTCTCTCTACCTCTCCCCTCTCTCTGTCCATCTCTCTCTCCTCTTTCTCTTATCTCTTCCGCTATCTAGCTCTCTTTCTCTTGCTCTCTCTCTCTCCCTCCCCTCCCTTTGGCCAATTTCATTCAGCTTGTGACTCTCTCCGTGCAACTCTGTGGAGGTGAGGTTAAAAACAGAGGTATTTCCCTTGCACGTTCCTCAAGCATTTTACATTTTTTCATTCGGACCCTGTAAATAATTTATTCCCTCCTTTTCTTTCAGAGGGAGGTTTGGGAGAAGAAATAAGAGGATAAAGAGAAAAGGCGGAGAGGGATTCCCAATTGAGATTACATTAGGAACACCCCCTTTTCCCCTCAGAACAGCCTCAATTCGGTGGGATATGTACTCTACAAGGTGTCGACTCCAATGCTTCCCACAGTTGTGTAACGTTGGCTCGATGTTCTTTGGGTGGTGGACCATTCTTGATTCACAAATTGTCCAGTGTGAAAAACACAACAGCATTGCAGTTCTTGACACAAACCGGTATGCCTGGCACCTACTTCCATACCCCTTTCAAAGGCACTCAAATCTTTTGTCTTGCCCATTCACCCTCTGACTGGCGCGTATTCACAATCCATGTCTCATTTATCTCAAGGCTTAAAAATCCTTCTTTAACCTCCTCCCCTTCACTGATTGAAGTGGATTTAATGAGTGACATCAATGAGGGATAGCAGCTTTAACCTGGATTCACCTGGTCAGTCTATGTAATGCAAAGAGCAGGTGTACTTAATGTTTTGTTTACTCAGCGTTTATCAACGCTGTTTGTTTTGTTTAAGCTGTTGGTTGGGTTATGCTCAGGGAAAACTTTGCTAATTGCTTTCAACTAATTTTCTTGATCACATTTTTACTAATACTGTAGAACGTTGTAGTGTCTATATCCAGGAAAGCCAAAGTTCCAAAAGCTGAGCCTAAAATAGTGTATAAGAGATCATTCAAAAGATTTTGCTGTGACTTATGTGGATGATGTTAAAAAATATTTGTGGTTCTGATGTGATTAATAAGGAGCATCCAGGTGCTGAACTTTATGCATTTATTGATAAACATGCAACTGACTGTTAAAACTGTTAAGGCTACACATGGAGGTATTTAAAAACTGCATGGCTACAAGAGATGGGGCAAAAAGAGTGGCTAATAAGTCTGACTGCACATCTGACTGGCTGACTTACTTGAAATTGAGAAATGATGTGACTAAACTAAACAAAAAGTAGAAGAAACTGTATTATGAAGCAAAAATCAATAATATAAAGAATGATGAAAATAAACTTTGGAATACTATAAATTAAATGAGTGTCAGAAAGACAAATTCAACTGCATCTTTCATCGAATCAGATGGCTTATTCATCACAAATGTTGCCAACCATTTTATTAATGACTACTTAATTAGCAGAATAGGCTAATTTAGGCAGGAAATTCCAACAACGTCGTATCCATATATAAAAAAACGTATAATAAATCTTCTCACGAGTCACCATCCCGGTTCCGGGAGCACCCCCCACAGTAAAAAAAGCTGACTAGCATAGCCTAGCATAGCGTCACAAGTAAATACTAGCATCTAAATATCATTAAATCACAAGTCCAATACACCAGATGAAAGATACAGATCTTGTGAATCCAGCCATAATTTCTGATTTTTAAAATGTTTTACAGGGAAGACACAATATGTAAATCTATTAGCTAACCACGATAGCAAAAGACACAACTTTTTTTCCCACCATTTTTTTCCTGCATGGGTAGCTACCTGGATGTCGTAACAGCAATGAAGAAGTGGAATTGGAGTCTCTACGTATTTCTCAGACTTTATAAAAGGCCGATGGAGTGGGATGTCCGTTCTTTGACGCTCGTCAAGACGCAAGAGAGGAAATAAGAATGCATGCTCAAAAGCTCTCGTTATCGGCCTAAGATATATGTCTTGTGATTTAATTCGATTATAGCGTGTTAGAAACATCATAACGAATGTTATTTTAAACCGATTTATATCAGTTTATGCGCAGTATATTGCTATTTCGGAATTTTCGTAGTATTGGCGTTTGAGGATTTGGACATGTGTGGTGCACGTAGCATTGTTAGCTACTAATTCCGAAGTTTGAAGAGGACTGTTTACAACCAAAGCAACGATTCTTTTGGACAAAGGACACCTTGCCGCAGATTCTGATGGAAGTTAACTAATAGTCAAGAACTATTTTATGATGTTAATTCGTTGTTCTGTGGAAAAAAATGTAAAAGTATTTTTTTCGGCCATTATTGCGGCAACTGGTTGGCTTGGTAGGGAACACCTACGTCGCATATTCACTGTATTATCTCTAGTATACCAG